>NW_024032882.1:0-9074 GCF_002237135.1 Teleopsis dalmanni
GAGATTGATTGGAGGCACTCGTTTAAAGGAAAATGAACTTTGGTATCGTTTTTTTGTAATGTTTATTAGCAGTTGTAGATGAAAATAAAACGATACCAACACTTTAAAAAACTGAAATTAAATTGATTATGTTAAACACAAACCTTTCATACCTAATAACATACATTCATATATAAATAATCTTTTTTGATATAACGTATTGTTGGAAAAACATTAAGAGGAATAATTACATAAAACTACTTACTAAATAAGTACTAAAAAATAAAAAACTATACTAACACTTAAAAAAATGAAATTAAATTGATTATGTTAAACACAAGCCCTTCATACCTAATAACATACATATATACATATATCATGTATTGTTGGAAAAACTACTAGAGAAATAATTATACCATATAAGACTACACAAAAATAATATATTTTGATAATATTGATATCCTCCATATTCAGCACTGGCTATATCAAGTGAACTATTTATATGTTCAAATTTTGACGGGCTTTAAGCCGTGTTTTTCAAATTTATATTTTATACAAAAACTTATGTTATATAAAAACAAACCTAAAATTAAATTAAAAATATCACAGTTAATATATATATAACATATTTATTTAACAGTTATTTCAGTCTACACTTAAGATCAGCTTCAGTGTCACTCCAAACAAATAAGAATTATTTATTTTGTTTTTAACAGACATTTCTTGGTATTCCACTTAAAAATTTAACATGGTTTAAGGAGATTTGATTATATTTCTTTTGAAAGATATCTCGCAATTGGTAAGCCTTAGCTTGAATGTCATAATATGACCATTTTTTTAGTATTTTTGATCGTATATTGTAGTGTTTCACTCATTATAACGGCTCTTTTATGGTGTATAATGGCTTTTCATACACATATTTTGCATTTTTAGTGCTGTTACCTGGCAGTAAACTAAGTACTGTCTGCATGAGTAAGTGCAAGAGTCACTTCGTAATTAATATGAATTTCTGTAACAATTAAACACATAGTGATATTTTTAATGTATGTAGAGGTAAAAGTGGTTTTTAAACTACTAAGTTGGTAATAGAAATATTTTGGTCTAGTGGACCCATTGCAATAACACATATTCCTAGTTGGATTCTTAATCGTACAAGGATATGGGAAGTCCTCCACCTGTTCATAATCTAATGTTGTCATATTTTTTATGTGCTAGACAGTAATAACGAAGGTGTGTGATGGCCTCCTGGTTTTCATTACCATCACAGCTACTACTGGCAGCACGTGCGATGTCCTCTAGAGTTCTAAGCTTGTTGTGATGAACCCTTGACCTCAAGCAGCCATAGAAGCAAAAGTTTATTGGTGTCAAATTAAGCTTAGGTATCAGTCAGTCCGAATCACAATTATTTGATATCACACGACTGAGGAACAGTGAATTTAAAAAATCGATTTTAACACGAGCTGTAAGAGCTGATTTAGTATTTTTGGAAACTAGAAGTATTGAATAAAATTGGTTATTCTAGTCTGATAATGCACCTGATGATGTTTGTTGTTTTGAAACTGACGTGTTTGAAAAATTTAAAATTTGATCAGTGCAAATTCCGCACCACATTCTTACCATTTGTCATCAAAAGTTTCATTTGCTTACTGTTCCTGAAAATTGATGAGAACTTCAGGTTTGAGGAATAAATTAACGAATTTTATTTTAAATATTTTATGTAACAATATATTAGATATATATAAGATAATATATCTTACATTATCTAGCACAACTTGAATAAGAAGACAGCTTAATGTTAATTGATTTTATCCTGTTCTTTAAAATAATGAAAGTTTACCTACTATCTAGTGTACCATTCGATCGAAATATTTCAACAAATGCTTATCAGTGATAAATATTGTTCGAAATTTAATATTTTCTCAATTTTTCGAATATAGTAATTTTTATAATAAAGTATTTTTTTAAGTATTATATTATTATAAATAAAAATCAAGACCAAAACGATTTATTATAGCCAGAAATGAAACCTGAAGGAATTAATTTATTTATTTTCCCATGGGAGTTAGAAGTATTTGTAAATATTTATATTATTCCATGGCTCCATTTTTCTTTTAATTTGTGTTTCATTCAAATTATTTGAATAAATAACAAATTTCTCTTCTAATGTTGTCGAAAGCCTTGTCATGTAAAGTTCAATTTCTCTTTTTACGGCATGGTACAAAGATAGGTATATTTGATAGATCAGATTGGTTTTATTAAAATTATACATTTCGGAAAAATATAAACATATTTTCTAATCAAAAAATATATAGTCTATTTTGAAGACATGCATTGATATAATTATAATACTTCAACTTCTTCATTTACATTCTACTTACGTTGCGTATGATCCATTTTTTTAATAAGGAATATTATATTTTTCACTTTATTCGTATATTTTTTTAGGAACCCCAATGTTTTAAATAACAATTAAAAGTAATGTGTTTTTTTTTTCTAAATTGATATTTCCTAATATAATATAAAGTTTAATGTCCTTGCTATGACATACTAATAATTTTAAAGATTTTTTTTCATTTTGTGCAAAACCTTTGTGTATATCATGTGCTTTAAAAAAGGGATTTAGACCGTAAACTCAGTAAGCTTGCGGTCTGACATATATATATCAACAATCTTGACAAACTCATGATTTTTGCTTTTATGATTTAAGTATACTTTTAATCGAGATTCTTAGTCGATTAATTTAAAATGAAGAGTTATATATATTTAGATATTGCCAATCAATACAGTTCCACATTTAAATTTATGATCAATTTTCAGAAAATTGAAATGAATGATTTTGATACTATTTATGATATCTATATATTTATCTATTTATATTATTAAAAATAAATCTTAAAGTACTAATGATGTCTTAAGTAGATAGTACGATAATTAAAATTTTGAATTATTTTTGAAATAAATCATTTTATTTCATAAATATCATGTGTAAACTAAGGTTCTTTAGGAGTTGATCATAAAGGAGATGTCATCATTAGACAATGTTAAATCTGTAGATCTAAGAGTCATTTATAAATCAAGAACACACCTTGAATTTATATGAAACATGGTAAGATTAAATTGATTGTTCTTTTATGTGTCTTTCATTATCACAAGATTGATTGCAACAATGTCAATATTTTTATATAATAAACAATGAAGAATGAAATTTTTTAATAAATCACAAGACAAAGTCAATTGCAATATAAAAATATTGTTAATATTATTAATTATTAATTATTATTATTATTTATTAATTTGCAATAAATATGTACTAATTATACTTAACCAACTTCTGCATATTATTAAAACAATTAATTTCATGAGAAAATATTTTTATTTAAAATTTATTTAAAATTCCATTAAATAAAATAATTTCTGTTGTAATTTTAAAATTTATTAAAATATTTAATATAATAATTCATGCTAATTTCATAATAATAATTAAATAGATTTTTATTAAAACATTAACTAATTGACTAAAATATCAAATGCAACTACACTATTAACTACTAAAACATATTTCATTACAACTAAATAATAATTTTATTTTACAGATCTAAGAAATCTTTAATTAATTACAACAATACTTTTACAGAACTTCATGAGAGAAGCAGAAATTCATTATCGTTTCACAGAGGAATCTGACATTAAAATATTTATTTCAATAAACGTTTTTGCAATTAATTTAAATATTGTTAATATTATTATTCATCTTTGTGTTTTATATTTATAAATTCAACAATTCAACTGTTTTATACACAATTTAGCTAGAAAACTGCTTTAAATTCTGACAACTTGTTTCATATTTTATAAATTTAATTTTTATAAATGTGTCCACATTATCATTTTTACATAAAATTCCAATATATTTCACGCATATTTGGTTTCCGAAAGATCGATTTTGTACACCCTACGCCGCAACTGCCAGGCATTTATGGTCGTCAGCAAATGGAATTACCAGAATCCCAAAGGGACATAAATGCTTTCTTAAAACTTAAGCTCTTCATTTGTACCAGGTATAAGGTATCTGAGTGTTGAGTTTGACCGGAATTAAGTTTTTAGTTTGTTTTCAAATTCCACCGCCTCAAACTGCAGGTTCCATAAACTAAAAACGCGTAATCTACAAATGCCAATTTTGGCATTTTTTCGTGATATTATAAACCCGTTTTAATGAAGTGATAACATCTGTAAAATTTGTTAATTATAGTGGTTTTTTGCGCCGTGATGATTTTTTTAATTTACGATCTATGATGTTGGATTTTAGGTTTCCAGAAATAGAGTGGTTCTCATGCGCAACAAGTTCGAATTTGGAGCAGTTTGGCAGTTCATTTAGTACAAAATATTTGATACATAGTTACTTTGGAAACTGCACACATAGTAATTAGATCAGATCTTCAAGCAATCACCTTTGAGCATTAGTATTGAGCATTGTGCTGTGGCACCAGTCAAACCTTGGTCGTCAAGTCAAGTGCAGACGTTGTTTTAACTACAGAGTTTTCAACCTTAAAGCCTCCAATTTCTAATTTAAGACGCTTGGTATTTGACGCAGAGTCCAGTAAATCTTCAGTTTCAGTATATTGCGTATCAATTATATTTCTTTTATTATTTTCAAAATTTTTCTGACTACCTTCGCTGTCACTGCTATCAGTTTTATTGTTGTTGTTATTGGATTTACTTGTGCCATTATTATTTGCCATTGTTTTTATTGTTTCTGTTGTGCTGTTGTCATCGTCATCTATACGCACTTCCTCTCCATCATGTTCTGAAGTCTCTTCTTGCTTACCTTCTAATCCGTTTTTTAATTTTGAATGCTTATCGCTGTCTGTCTCATTTTCACTTTCACTATCGGCACCTGTCGAACTGCACTTACTGCTTAGCGAACTGGTTATGGAGCTGCCAGTCTTCATGCTTAGATCTATTGGATTATCTTGCAATATGCGCTCTTTTCTTTGCGTACAATCGCCACCTGGTTGTGGGTTAACTGGCGATCTGGGGGGCGTCATCGAAACCACCAAATCTTCGCCACATTCGCTTTCGTTGCCATTGGATTGTCTATCTAAAGTTTCACTGTCATCCATGTCGTCGTTGCTCTGTCGACTTTTAAGTCTTTCTCGTCCACTTTCAGAATTAGGAGTTACAAGCGCTGATATGGAGTGATCATGCTTTCCATGCGCTGTTAATCTAGTGGTTGGTGGTGGTGGACTACATTGCTGTGACTTGAGTACTGCGTCTAAATAAAATCGCTTGGTAAGTTCTTCGGCCGCTTTACTACCATTCGGCAAGTGGTTGTTGTTAATTGTATCAGTTCTGGGACTATGTGCATGGTGCTCATCTTTATCTCGTGGTTTCGCCAATGGAGAAGTTTGAACGGGGCTGGGAATAGTAGGCATAAAACGGTTCGGTGAGGCATTGGTAGAATTAAAAAGATGCTGTACAGCCGCTGCTGCAGCAACTGCTTGTTGTTGTTGTTCAGATGAAGGCTTCAGCAAACCCTGATGATGCTGATACAAAGCAGGATGATAACCAGAAAATAGTAAATGCGAGGGCGGTAAAAAGGAAGGTGGTGGCATGACGGGCATTGAAGCGAGACCAGGAAATGGTAAAGGTAAAAATGGTGGCAAGTCTTTACGCAATTGCGGCGGTAAAGGTGTAGGTTCAGTACCAACATGTTTGCTTCCTAAATGCAGTAATGGATTCCCGCGTACATTCACTTCTACTGAACTATCCGAATTATGTGATTCGGGTGAGCTTACGGACGGTGAAGCAGCAGGATGTTTAGCATACTCTTCTAAGCCTAACATCATGAGTTCTTCTTTTGTGCGTGGTGGATATAAGCCTGCGTAAGCATTGGGATGACCTAGCATTCCCAAGGCAGCTGCTGCTGCAGGTGATGGAATGCCAATACCACTGTGTGGTGCTTTTGGTCCCAGTGCATGCGCCGCATGTTGTTGATTTGCTTGTTGTTGTTGATTATTTTGATGTGCTGCCATGGCAGCAGCGGCTTGTTGTTGCTGTTCCTGCAGTAGGCAGTGGATTTTAAACCAATTCGAGCGACGGCCATAACGTGAACCACTTTTTGACATGCCCACCATTAAGCATTTCCGCAAACGACAAGCCTTACATGCTGTGCGATTTTTCTTATTAATGATGCATTCACCATTGTTTTTGCAATCCGATATCGATGACAAATTGTTGTAGGAGCGGCCGAAAAATGACTGCAAGGAAATGTAAACAAAATGAAAAAAATTATTATTAACTGAAAATGTTAAGGAAGCAGCGGGAGGAAATGCTATTACGACGGCGCTAAGCTGCAGACAAAGCAGCAGCAATTGCCACATGCATTTTTGCGGCAGAGGCATATATTTTCCGAACGTCATTTTGTTGTAGGTGTTCACTTAGTGGGCGCTAGACAAAGTGACGTTAAGTGAACCAAATTATTTAACTGAAATCTCTTTCAGATTTGAGCTTAAGTGGTTTACAATAAGTGATTACTTAAAGAAACTATAGCCCCAAAGAACCCAAACTAGAATCTAATTTCCGCAAAGTCGAAATATCGTCACCCATAAGAGCAGCATCAACGGGAAACATATCAGCGATGCTAAATCTGCAACTGTTACCTGCGCATTGCCACTTGGCATTTCTTAGACTCCGCAGTAGAAACGCTGTGCAGTCTTCAAGTTTGGTGAACAAATTTTTCCTTTGTTGTTGTTGTTTTTGATAAAGGCACGTCATTGTTGCAATTGCGGCTGCCGCTTGTGTTGGTTGCATTGATGTCACATTTGCTGTCTGAAATTACGTTGACGTTTGTTTAAGATACAAACGGTGCACATCTGCAAATGTCAATCTGTTTCGCATCATTTGCTTTGCTGGCCTGGAACTGAAATTGAAACTGAAAGAGGAAAAAGTGGGGAAAATTAAGCGGGCTGAATGCGAGTGAGTGCCTCAAATAAGCTTCATTTTTCACGCCATTTACAAAATCTTGTAAATAGTTTGTTTAGCAGAAAGCGTGAAATTCAGAAGCAGCAGCGACACCAGCAGATACCCAAACGATATTTGTTGCAACACCAACAACTCAGGAAAAATGTTGACAGTGCTTGCAATTATGTGAAGATTGATTGAAATAGATTTGAGATTGATTGGAGGCACTCGTTTAAAGGAAAATGAACTTTGGTATCGTTTTTTTGTAATGTTTATTAGCAGTTGTAGATGAAAATAAAACGATACCAACACTTTAAAAAACTGAAATTAAATTGATTATGTTAAACACAAACCTTTCATACCTAATAACATACATTCATATATAAATAATCTTTTTTGATATAACGTATTGTTGGAAAAACATTAAGAGGAATAATTACATAAAACTACTTACTAAATAAGTACTAAAAAATAAAAAACTATACTAACACTTAAAAAAATGAAATTAAATTGATTATGTTAAACACAAGCCCTTCATACCTAATAACATACATATATACATATATCATGTATTGTTGGAAAAACTACTAGAGAAATAATTATACCATATAAGACTACACAAAAATAATATATTTTGATAATATTGATATCCTCCATATTCAGCACTGGCTATATCAAGTGAACTATTTATATGTTCAAATTTTGACGGGCTTTAAGCCGTGTTTTTCAAATTTATATTTTATACAAAAACTTATGTTATATAAAAACAAACCTAAAATTAAATTAAAAATATCACAGTTAATATATATATAACATATTTATTTAACAGTTATTTCAGTCTACACTTAAGATCAGCTTCAGTGTCACTCCAAACAAATAAGAATTATTTATTTTGTTTTTAACAGACATTTCTTGGTATTCCACTTAAAAATTTAACATGGTTTAAGGAGATTTGATTATATTTCTTTTGAAAGATATCTCGCAATTGGTAAGCCTTAGCTTGAATGTCATAATATGACCATTTTTTTAGTATTTTTGATCGTATATTGTAGTGTTTCACTCATTATAACGGCTCTTTTATGGTGTATAATGGCTTTTCATACACATATTTTGCATTTTTAGTGCTGTTACCTGGCAGTAAACTAAGTACTGTCTGCATGAGTAAGTGCAAGAGTCACTTCGTAATTAATATGAATTTCTGTAACAATTAAACACATAGTGATATTTTTAATGTATGTAGAGGTAAAAGTGGTTTTTAAACTACTAAGTTGGTAATAGAAATATTTTGGTCTAGTGGACCCATTGCAATAACACATATTCCTAGTTGGATTCTTAATCGTACAAGGATATGGGAAGTCCTCCACCTGTTCATAATCTAATGTTGTCATATTTTTTATGTGCTAGACAGTAATAACGAAGGTGTGTGATGGCCTCCTGGTTTTCATTACCATCACAGCTACTACTGGCAGCACGTGCGATGTCCTCTAGAGTTCTAAGCTTGTTGTGATGAACCCTTGACCTCAAGCAGCCATAGAAGCAAAAGTTTATTGGTGTCAAATTAAGCTTAGGTATCAGTCAGTCCGAATCACAATTATTTGATATCACACGACTGAGGAACAGTGAATTTAAAAAATCGATTTTAACACGAGCTGTAAGAGCTGATTTAGTATTTTTGGAAACTAGAAGTATTGAATAAAATTGGTTATTCTAGTCTGATAATGCACCTGATGATGTTTGTTGTTTTGAAACTGACGTGTTTGAAAAATTTAAAATTTGATCAGTGCAAATTCCGCACCACATTCTTACCATTTGTCATCAAAAGTTTCATTTGCTTACTGTTCCTGAAAATTGATGAGAACTTCAGGTTTGAGGAATAAATTAACGAATTTTATTTTAAATATTTTATGTAACAATATATTAGATATATATAAGATAATATATCTTACATTATCTAGCACAACTTGAATAAGAAGACAGCTTAATGTTAATTGATTTTATCCTGTTCTTTAAAATAATGAAAGTTTACCTACTATCTAGTGTACCATTCGATCGAAATATTTCAACAAATGCTTATCAGTGATAAATATTGTTCGAAATTTAATATTTTCTCAATTTTTCGAATATAGTAATTTTTATAA
>NW_024032883.1:0-9067 GCF_002237135.1 Teleopsis dalmanni
CGCTTATTGCGGTTAGGAAAAGCTGAACAATATTATATTTTAACATATTGTTCTTTACTTTTCACAAGTCTAATATTTGAATAAAGTATTAGTGTTGCTGTTAAGCTAGACTTACTTTGTATAGGGACAAAGAAGCTTTATTAAATTTTTAGAAGGGTTTTCGAATAACAAAGAAAGAAATAAAGGACAAACACAAAAATTTATTTTTTAATTTTATTGAAATTTGGCTGACCATACAACGCAGTTTCGAGTATTGCCAAGTACTCTTCATCAGTGGTCTTTGGGAATAATCGATAGCATTGAAAGTTTGTGCAGCCTTGGCTTCTTGTGGATAAACACGATTAGTCATCGCTTCTAATTTGACAGGCACGAGTTCTAAGCCTGGCACTTGCAGTCCAAACAAATTATATACGGACTATAAACTAATTAAATAAAATTCGATTATTCCCAAAGACCACTGATGAAGAGTACTTGGGAATACTCGAAACAGCGTTGTATGGTCAGCCAAATTAATTTCAATAAAATTAAAAATAAATTTTTGTGTTTGTCCTTTATTTCTTTCTTTGTTATTCGAAAACCCTTCTAATTAATATTAAAGTAATAAAGTAAAAACAAAAAAATTAATAAAAATATTAAACCTAATTAATTAACTGAATTAAGGAACTAACTATAGTATTTTAATTTAAAATAAAATAAGAATCAAATTAATAAAATTGAATTTAATGGAACAAGTTTGATGGAAATAAAAAATATAAATTTAATGGAATGTGGACATTTCTATAAAAATAGTGTGAAAGACTCGGAATATTGTGTTTTGATAAGCGAAAATAGGCGAGAACAAAATAAAGTACGAGCACAGCGAAGCTGAAAACGATTATTAAATTGAATAGTTAATTTAAAAAAAAAAGGAAAAAAAGCTATTGATTTGATTATTGAAAAATATAAATTAAACGTTAAACTTAACTTCAAGCTTAATAGAGATATAGTTAACAATTTTTTTCCTTTTTCTAAATATAAAATCATTCTGATAAATTATTATATTAAGAAAATCATTTTTTTACCTTGTACATTTTAAGTAATATTATTAATTTGATTTAATCTTAGTAATATAATTTAATTTACAACCATATTGGTCTTACACATAAATCTATAAAAGTATTCTTTATAAAATGATTCTGACTTGTATAAATGGCATTACTGAATTTGATGGTACTGACATAAATCAGCTATCAGATTTTATTAATACGGTCGAAAATCTGTTACCATCTTTAGAGAATTTTGACGAAACTAACAAAAAAATATTGTTTAATTACCTTAAAAATAGATGCACAGGTCGGACTAGGGAAATAATACATCGAAATGCAGAAATACGGGATTGGGGTGATTTAAAACCAATTCTTTTAGCGAACTTTGGTGAAAAGAAAACCACAGTTGAATTAATGGATGAATTAAAAACGATTCGACTGGACTCAACAATAGAAAATTACCATTTTAAAATTAATAAGATGACAAATCGACTACATAATAGAAGGCTCACTCACAATGAATTACACTTTTCATCAACAGAAATAAATCGTATAGCATTAAAAGTATTCACAGAACATTTGTCTGAACCAACTAAAACTATGATATTTTCTAGAAACCCAAACTCTCTCGAAGAAGCATTTAAAGTTATTGTAGAAGCACGGCACCAGTCGTATACAGCATTAGGCCCATATAATTTGAGCCAACAACGCCCTACAAACAGAATTAATTTTAGTGATAATTATAGAAACACAAACAATAATTCGAGAATATTACCACAAGGGTACCAATCCTCCAAGAATAGGTCTAATAATTCAGAAACAAAGCCAAAACAATATCAATCTTTTCCAAGAAACTATTATAACGGATCGTCAGAAATGCCTGGACAAAGGCAAACGTATAGATATGGATTCAATAATGACTCAAGAGTAGCATCACAATATTATCAACCGTTAAGATATATTGATCGTACATCCGGAGTGTCTAGAACACAAACTAGAACATCCAGGCATTCAAGTCAAATCAATAAACCTGAACCCATGGATATAGGAAATTCATCCCTAAATTTTTACATGGACGGGAAAAACAATTACCCTATATAATAATTGAGACGCACATAAGAAAACTATATTTCATAATTGATACCGGAGCAGAGTTCAGTTTGATTAATAAAAATATTTGTAATCCAAAATGGAAAACTAGAGTAGACGTAAATATAACAGCTTTTGGCAATGAGTTTCAAATACAAAAATTATGTAAATTTCCAATTTTTAAAGAATTTAAAGAAGATGGTTACCTGTGCGAATTTCTTGAATGCAATTTTAATAGAAATTTTGATGGTCTTATAGGGAAAAATATTTTAACAGATTTAAATTTTGTAATAGATTATCCAAATAGACAAGTGAGAACAACTAAAGCTGTACTAAACCTTTTTATAAACAAAGAAGATGAAACTAACGAAATCAACAGTATAAAATTATTTACTAATACATTAGAATACACATTTGACAAAATTAAAACTGAACATTTAAATAAGAAAAATTCAGAAATACTTAAGTCAATTATTGCTAAAAATTATAAAGTTTTTGACAATGATATTAATGGCAAATTCTCTTTTACAAATGAAATCAAGCACAAAATAATAACAAAAAATGATGTACCAATTTACTCAAAAGCATACAGATACCCCCAAATACATAAAAATGAAATTGATAAGTAAATAAAAGAAATGTTAGATTAGGGAATAATCCAAGAATCTCATAGTCCATATAATAGTCCTATTTGGATAGTGCCTAAAAAAGATCAGTGCAATGAGAAAAAATGGCGTATAGTAATTGACTATCGCAAACTTAATGATATAACAATTGAAAACAGATTTCCAATTCCAAATATGGACGACATATTTGACAAATTAGGAGATTGTAAGTTCTTCTCAACATTGGATCTGGCAAAAGGATTTCACCAGATTGAAATGCATCCAGATGATATATCAAAAACTGCATTCTCAATTGCGTATGGGCACTACGAGTTCTTGCGTATGCCATTTGGACTGCGAAACGCTCCTTCCACATTTCAAAGATTAATGAATCGTGTTTTAAAAGAATTTATTGGGAAAAATTGTCTTGTTTATTTAGACGATATAATCATTTTTTCTTCAAGCGTAGAAGAACATTTTGACTCACTTAATAAAATCTTAAATTGCCTTGGTAAATATAATCTGCAAGTTCAGTTAAACAAGTGCGCATTTTTAGTTCAAGAGACAGAATATTTAGGACATTTAATCACATCTAAAGGGATAAAACCTAACCCCATCAAAGTTGATGCTATAAACGGGATTGAATTACCCAAAACCCAAACAGAAATTAAGTCATTCTTAGGTATAACAGGATTCTTTAGAAAATTCATAAAAGATTATGCGAAAATAGCATGTCCGCTTATCAAATATTTAAAAAAAAATACTAAAATTAATATAAAAGATCAAGAATATAAAGACGCATTCGAAAAACTTAAAACTCTTCTTAAATCTGACCCTACTCTCGTTCCACCCGATTTCAATAAAAAATTCACCCTTATTACAGATGCGAGTAACCTTGCGCTTGGTGCAATACTCATGCAAAATGGTAGAGCAATTTGTTATGCTAGTCGTGCACTAAAACTTAATGAACAAAACTATAGTACTATTGAGAAAGAGCTCTTAGGAATTGTTTGGGCAACAAAACATTTTCGCCCATATTTGTTTGGTCGCAAGTTTTCAATTCAGACAGATCATAGACCACTTATTTGGCTTAGCAATTTGAAAGAACCGAATTCTAAGTTACAGAGATGGAAGATTGAACTTAATGAATATGACTTTGACATATCACACATCAAAGGAAAAGAAAATGTCGTAGCAGATGGGCTCAGTAGACATGTATAAGAGAAAAATATAAACGAATTCTATATTAACTTAAATGAACTGTTTAATGAAGACATCGAAACTGTTCACAGTGCAGATACTGACAGTGCGCACTTCATTAGCATTTCAGAAAAGCCACTCAATTTATTTAAAAGACAAATATTTTTGCAGAAATCGAAAAGGGAGTATCTTAAAACAAAAATTTTATACAGAAGGAAAACTAGAGAAATAATTGGGGTTTCATCAAATAGTGATCTTTTACAAATAATGCAAGATAAATTGCCTGAAAAAGGATTAATTGTAGTATACTGTAGCGATAATCAATTATATTTACAATTTCAAGAACTGTACTCAAAATACTTTGCAAATAACAAATTTTAATACTTTACGAGTATTAAAATCGAACACGTTACTGGAAGATATTACTGATAGGGACAAATTACTTAATATAATCGAAGAGGAGCATGCTAGAAATAATCATAGAGGTGTTAATGAAATATTTTCAGAGTTGAAACTAAAGTATTACTCCCCTGATTTTCTAAAAACAATACAAAAATTTATCAATAACTGCGATATATGTAATCTGGCCAAATATGATAGGCAGCCACTGAAACACTGCCTTAGTATAACAGAAACTCCTCGTTGTCACAATGAAATCGTTCATTTTGATATTTGGTATCCCCAAAGAAATGTTATGTACTTAACCAATATTGACAAGCTCACGAAGTATGCAACAGCGCACGCTTTGAAAGACAGATCATGGATCTCGATATTAGAAGAGATCAAAATGAGAGTTCAATATTTAGGTAAACCTAAAAATATAGTCACAGATAATGAACTAGATATTATATCTTTAAAAGAATTCTTTAAAGAAAATAACATATCTTTAGGTAATAGTGACATAGAGAGGTTACATCTCCCTCTGAACGAAAATATCAGGTTATTTAACGCCGACGTAGACAACAAGGATGGGAAAGTATTGAGAAAGTATTTAAATCTATTACCCTATACAATAACACTATACATTCTACTACAAAAACAAGACCTATAGATCTTATAAATAATTTAATATCTAAAGAAGAACTTTTTAACTTATCTGACCAAATACATAAAAATAAAGTAAACAAAATTAAGACAATAAACATAAAAAAGAACAATGTTAATACCGAGCAATTTGAAAATCAATTTGTAGATAATAATAGAGTCAGTAAGTCACAACCAAAATATAAAAGAATTACTAATTGCAGGAAAGAAGGGAATTACATATTGTCAAATAACAACAAATTTAAAAAAATATATAAAACACAAGTAAAGCGAAAGTTTAAATTTCAAAACAATAATAATAATTAATAACATTAAAATTTAAATATGGTTTTGTAATTTAATTAGATTAATTGAAATAAACGTTCAACAGGGACTGTTGAATGTAGGGGTGAGGGTGTCATATATTATAATATACTTAATATATCATAATCATAATTGTACATAATATATCATAATCATAATTATACATTATTATATCATAATATGTGTGTGAACCACAACTAATTATAATTATACTGTAAGACTCTCTTTTAGTTTTTAAGACAATTACTATAATTTTAGATTTTAAGATTTTTGAGAAACAAATAAAGAGTAAGTTATAAATTTACTACAGAAGAGTGCGTTTCATTTCAACTCAACTTAACTATATATCTTACACTACATTGTGAATTTATAATTTTATTTATTTTATTATTCTTATTATCTTTATTGTCATTTATTTTTATTTATTTTATTTTTAATATTTTATTCTTATTTTTTATTTATTTTTATTTTTAATTTATTTTAATATTTGTATATTATGCAATATTTATGTACTTTGTTATATTCTTTATTTTATTCTTTATTTCTGTTGTTTATATTTGTCTCTGTTTTTGTTTTATTATTTAATTATATTACATTCTATATTTTCCATTGTTATTCTATTATTGTTTTTTTATTATTTCCATTTATTTATTTCTTTATCTTTCAATTCCTTATTCTTATTTTATCCTTATTTTTTATTTTTTATTGTTATTTATATTATATATATCTTTCTTATTTTCCATTATTTTGTGTATATATATATTATTGTTTGGTTTGTATTATTTTATATTTATTTGTTTATTATTGTTGTTTCTTCTTTATCTATTTTGGTATCTATAATTTGTTGTTTATTTGTTTATTTGTTCGTTTATATACGTTCAGTTATTCTATGTACTCGTTTACAAGTTTTTCTCATCCATCTACCTGTTTATCTTATTCATTTTTTTAGTTTATTTATTTATGTCTCCAATTATCTATTTATCTATTCATTTGCTTATTCTCTTTTGGTTTATTCTTTTTTGTTTATTCATTCATTTATTATTTGTTTATCCATCCATTTCTCCATTTACCATGTTATACACTACTGTTTTTCTAGAGCCACCGCTTCATTCATCTCGTCGTATCGGACTCACATCTTACGGATCTCCTTATCATCAATTGTTACATCCATGATGTCATCCATTCCTGCAATAGCCGCCGGTCCGAGTTCATGTGTGGTCACTACAACACCTATCATTACCTCTTCATTAACCACATCAGCTACCACATCAGGAACAGAAACGAATCCCAAAGTCGGGGCCTCATGCCTAAAGCCAACAACAGACCTACAATCAAGACCGTTTCTTGTTACAAAAAATGCTACTAAAATTACTACTAAAATTAGCACTAGAAAACAATGTTACACAGGTCATAGCTAAAAATGTCATAGATACAGCTCCATGTATAGCCTCTGTGGTCCCAGTCGCTACGACCTCCGCCATCACGTCACGTCCAGCCACGTCATCATCGCCAACATTGCCCTATCTATATGGGACTATCAAAACCCATAAGCCTGACAGTCCGGTCCGTCCGATTTGCAGTCCCATCCATTGGTACTCTCACCCCTTACACAAGTTATGTCAGTTTTTACTATCTGCTACTCTCCAGAGTAAACTTTCGTGTCATAATCCATCAAACATTAATGAACTTACCGATCATCTACTACAATTGCGGCCTCGTCCTGGCTATGTGTTAGTTACAATGGACATACGGGGAATGTACCCAAGCACTCCCATCCCTCCTTTATGGGATTTATTGCAGTTCTTTATGGGTCAGGACTGGTTTAAAACTGCTTGCCCTATCGATGTCGGCATGATGCGTTTGTTATTAGATTTCATACTCCATAAGGCCAGTTATTTCACTTCAATGGTGATCTGTATCAGCAACACGAAGGGTTACCTCAAGGTGGAGGGGACTCTGGCTTATTGGCCTCTATATTCTTAGATGCTCAGATTAAACTTAACTATAATCCATTGTTCTTGTCCCATAGTGTCTTAACCTGGTGAAAGTATATCGACGATGTGCTCCTCTACATGCCTTCTTCCTCTGTTTCTAGTTTTATGGATGCTTTTCCCCGCCTCATTGGGTACGACGTAACTTATACTTTAGAAAAACCAGATCTCAAATATAGTGTTTTCCCTTGTGTTGCTTATCTCGATTATCGTATTTTTCACACCTCTCATGCTTTCTTAGTGAATGTCTATCATAAATCCACTGAATCCATGCGTTTGACCCATTATACTTCTCATACTTCTATTAAGGTTAAGCAATCTGTACTCTCTACTCATTTGCGCCATGTATTTTATCGCACTAGCAATACTATCCTCGCAGAAGATCTGGCTGACTGTCTTGTTCGGTTCTATACCAACGGTTATCCTCAGTATCTTGTCCAGTCTGAACTGGAGAAGTTACTCGCTAACTACAATGAGCCTTATGGACACCCTTTCACTTTTTCTCGCCGCTCTCTCATTTTTAAATTCCAATATCCATATGGGTTTTCATTGATATACTCCATGATTCTAGCTCCCCCCTCCATTTACATCAAGAGCACACCTCTCATACTATCTCTTCCAATCCTCTGTCTTTACCTCACGACACTCAGCTGCCATTAAGTGTTCAGCTGAGTCTATTTAAACATGTGTACGCCGCAATGGGTGTCCGCTGGGATCCCTCTGTGGATTATTCCACTCTGCCTCGTTTTATCGCACGTGGTCTCAATCTATATTTAGAGCGGATAGATTCTACTTCTTTACCCCTTCCACGCCAGAAACGCGACCAGGGTGCCGGAGACTAGTTCTATGTACATTGTATTATACCTCTTTATACTTTTTACTTTTATATTATTTTTATATTCCAATTTTAGATTTATATACATGCAATCAAGATATGTGAAAATCAAAATGTTAGAGATGTAATGCAAATCAGAGACGTAAGGAATGTACTTAATGTAAACTTACAGCAATGTATCAATATATAAGAATGTAAAACTCAAAAACTTTACAAATGTAAATCTTTAAATGTAGAATTGCTTAAGAAATTCCTAAATCTTTAAGTACCTCCAAAAGACCTCAGAAATCTCACAAAATACTTCAGTAGATTCCTTTTTTAAAAAGATTTTTTAACGTGTGTAATATAAGTAAATAAACAAATAAACAAACAAACAATCAAATAAAGAGTATGTTATTTACAATCATTTAATTATACTTGTTGACATGCATTATACTTTATAAATAATGCAATTATACTTGTGCATTATTTATACGGTAGCAATATTAAGTATGAATAAGTATCTGCATAAGTAGATCAATGGGTTGTTTATAGGTGCATTATTAGTATTGTGATTGTGAGGCATGGTAAATATATCAATACCTGTTGGCATCTATCTCTCGAAAACTTACATGGCGGTTCCACACCACTTATAACTATATATTTTTAGCCTCTGCCAATGGCCTTAATATGTTAGTATATAACGAAGCACCAACTTCTGTACAACCCATGCTCCATTGGTAGTCCATACATATCTTAATTTGTTATGTTTAATGCGGATACCCAGACTGTCCATATCTGTATATGCCTACTTCATGAACAGTCTATATGTATGTAGGAAAGTAGGTATGACAGTGGCGCAAAAATAATTAAAAGTAGTAGAGTTACGTCGCTGTCATAAGAAAAGAGCACAGGGCAACTCCGTTGCTTTGAAGTGTCAGTTGAAGTGAAAAGAAGTAGTAGCAGTGGGCAGCTCGTAGAAGAAGGAAGCAGAGA
>NW_024032884.1:0-9067 GCF_002237135.1 Teleopsis dalmanni
TATTTTCGAGATGGAGTTTATCAAATTTTATCTTTCTTATATTCCAAATTTATATTTTTATATATATTTGCTTATAATCTTCAAAAATTTATCACCTTTCTTTATACACAAGTAAACATATGTATGCTTATATACATATGTTCACATGTATGTATATATGTTTGTAAATAAAATCTTTGTCGTAAAGAGTTTTACGTTTAATCTACCGGCATATATTTTTCAATGCCCAAGGTCAAAATTATTAATCATATAAGGTGGTTGGTTAGTTGGTTGGTTGGGCGTGAAATTGTGTAGATTCTGTGTAAAGAGCGATGAGAGCGCATTAAATTCTATTGTCGGTAGTGCAAAAAAAATTTCATATTTCTCTTCTGCTCCGATACAAGCAGTCGTATATTTCAGTCTGCCTCTAACTTGCTACGATTGTGAAAAAGCAAAAAATATAAAAAATAAAAGCAAGTAAAGGAGAAACAAGTAAACATTTGCTACAAATTTTGCCTGGTTGATTCATTGTCGTCGTCGTCGTTGAAGTGTTTAACAAGACGTTTCGGTTAATTTTTAACTTTCCTAAGTTTATTAAAAACAGAATTTAAAAAAAATTTAATAAATAAGTAAATGCAAAAAATATTTAAAAGAAATAAACTCAAGTAAAATAGCTAAAGAAAGCTTGACGTCTTGTCTTTCGTTCGTACGTTCGATTATATATTGTCGGTTTTTCATATTGTTTTTTATATTTTTTTGTTTTTTTTTTTGTTGTCTTCTTCGTAACTCGTCAGCTATTACGTCTTCTTCGTCTCAACTTGAGTGAATTTTGCTAGGCAGAGCGAGTCGCGCAGGCTTGATAGCCCATTTACTTTCTGAGACTTTCTCAAGGATAAGGACGTTAATAGTAAAAACAACGCACTTTCAGTATTGATATTAAATATTAAAAAAATGTTATTTTTAAACTTTTTGCGTCGCTTTTAAATTATTTTTTTGTAGCTAATATTTTAAATGTTTTTTTTTGTTTTTTTTTTGTCTTCTATAAATTTACTTTCCGAAACTTTATTTACTTTTCCGTGATTTTTCTCTGTATGCATATGTATCATATATATGTGTGTTTCTACGTATGCATTTACCTTATACTGTAGAAAATATATTTTCTTGTTTAATTTTTATTCATTCTACTATTTGTTCTCTCATAAACATACACAAACATAATTTGATGGATTTCATCATAAATGCAATGTTGTCACATTTCTCAAAATACTTAAATATGTGCAGAATGTTTAAAGAGTATATTACATTTAAAAAAAGTTTTTAGTTTTATTAAACCCAATCATTAACATCTATTAAAAGTTTCTTTTGTTTACATTTGCACACGTGCGTAAAAGCTTTAGTAATTATTTTTTTTATTATCTATTTTGTATAACATTAGTTTTTGTTTAGTGTTTTTTTTATTCTGATCACAATAAAAATTTCTCATTACTATGAAAAAAAATACGAAACATACAAATTAAATAAAAACATTCTCTTAATTCAATATGTCTAAATAATAATAATTCATTAAACAGAATAATATAACAATTTTGCATCATTTGCATAAGGATAAGGAATTATTTGAAAATAATTTCTGTTGTACGAATACGAGAACGAGTACGCGTAATTACCGTACATTGTCTATAAAGTTTTGTTGTAACATTGAAAAAGTATTGTAAATTTTTTGCATTGCTATTTACTGTTATTCACGATTTAAAAAATTTTTGTTGCATTTACCATATTGAGTGGTGCTCGTGTCGGTTATCTTCATTTCTTGAACTTCGAATTTATTACTACATTTTTGGTTTATCATAATCAAACGTAACTGTAAATAAAGAAATTTAACATCAATCGGACTAGAAGAAAAATTGAACGCCCAAAGAATCCCTACTCAACCGCTAATATATTTTCGAGATGGAGTTTCTGGTGGATGAGAAATATATTTCATAAGGGTTTGCAAGGACCACTTGAAGAGGAAGAGTTATATCAGCACCGTAAAGACTTAGATAGTGAACGAGTAACTACAAAGTTTTCGTAAAAACAAGACGGTGCAATAATCCGTTCGCGTAGTTTAACTGCTGTGTATTTATTTTAGAAGATTTAGTGTTTCCAGCAGAGATCGTAGGCAAACGTATTCGTGCCAAATTGGATGGCACCCAAATTATAAAGGTGCATTTGGATAAGAATCTACAAACGACCATTGAGCACAAAGTAAGTGTTAAATAACACTTATTTCATTAAATCTTTTTTTGCACTTGTGTTTTTTGCTGTTTAAAATTAGTGGTCCAATGTTTCGTTTACGCTTCATTGCTCAAACTGAATTGTAGCTCATTCATATATTGGTAACATTCATCAAATTTAATGAGTCTAGCAATTAACTTGCAGCAATTAATTCAATATGACTAAATAATAATAATTCATTAAACAGAATAATATAACAATTTTGCATGATTTGCATAAGGATAAGGAATTATTTGAAAATAATTTCTGTTGTACGAATACGAGAACGAGTACGCATAATTACCGTACATTGTCTATAAAGTTTTGTTGTAACATTGAAAAAATATTGTAAATTTTTTGCATTGCTATTTACTTATTACTTCACTATTTAAAAAAATTTTTGTTGCATTTACCGATATTGAGTGGTGCTCGTGTCGGTTATCTTCCATTTCTTGAAACTTCGAAATCTTATTACTACATTTTGATTTATCAATAAAACGTAACTGTAAAAAGAAATAACTGAATCGGGGACTAGAAGAAAGAATTAACCTCAAAGAATGCCCTACTTCCAACCGCTAATATATTTTCGAGATGGAGTTTCTGGTGGATGAAAAAAATATTTCATAAGGGTTTGCAAGGACCACTTGAAGAGGAAGACTTATATCAGCACCGTAAAGACTTAGATAGTGAACGAGTAACTACAAAGTTTTCGTAAAAACAAGACTGTGCAATAATCCGTTCGCGTAGTTTAACTGCTGTGTATTTTATTTTAGAAGATTTAGTGTTTCCAGCAGAGATCGTAGGCAAACGTATTCGTGCCAAATTGGATGGCACCCAAATTATATATAAAGGTGCATTTGGATAAGAATCTACAAACGACCATTGAGCACAAAGTAAGTGTTAAATAACACTTATTTCATTAAATCTTTTTTTGCGCTTGTGTTTTTTGCTGTTTAAAATTAGTGGTCCAATGTTTCGTTTACGCTTCATTGCTCAAACTGAATTGTAGCTTATTCATATATTGGTAACATTCATCAAATTTAATGAGTGTAGCAATTAACTTGCAGCAATTAATTCAATATGTCTTAATAATAATAATTCATTAAACAGAATAATATAACAATTTTGCATGATTTGCATAAGGATAAGGAATTATTTGAAAATAATTTCTGTTGTACGAATACGAGAACGAGTACGCATAATTACCGTACATTGTCTATAAAGTTTTGTTGTAACATTGGAATATATGACGATACGGTAGTGTCTGGGCAATAGACGAGGATGTGTCAACACAGCTCATATTTGACACATGCATTTAAAAGAGATTTTTGGTGCATTTACCCATATTGGTACGAGTATGGCGTATCGTCAAGTATCTTCATTTCTTGAACTTCGAATTTATTACTACATTTTTGGTTTATCATAACCAAACGTAACTGTAAATAAATAAATTTAACATGAATCGGACTAGAAGAAAAATTGAACGCCCAAAGAATCCCTACTCAACCGCTAATATATTTTCGAGATGGAGTTTCTGGTGGATGAGAAAAATATTTCATAAGGGTTTGCAAGGACCACTTGAAGAGAAAGACTTATATCAGCCCCGTAAAGACTTAGATAGTGAACGAGTAACTACAAAGTTTTCGTAAAAACAAGACGGTGCAATAATCCGTTCGCGTAGTTTAACTGCTGTGTATTTTATTTTAGAAGATTTAGTGTTTCCAGCAGAGATCGTAGGCAAATGTATTTGTGCCAAATTGGATGGCACCCAAATTATAAAGGTGCATTTGGATAAGAATCTACAAACGACCATTGAGCACAAAGTAAGTGTTAAATAACACTTATTTCATTAAATCTTTTTTTGCACTTGTGTTTTTTGCTGTTTAAAATTAGTGGTCCAATGTTTCGTTTACGCTTCATTGCTCAAACTGAATTGTAGCTCATTCATATATTGGTAACATTCATCAAATTTAATGAGTCTAGCAATTAACTTGCAGCAATTAATTCAATATGTCTAAATAATAATAATTCATTAAACAGAATAATATAACAATTTTGCATGATTTGCATAAGGAATTATTTGAAAATAATTTCTGTTGTACGAATACGAGAACGAGTACGCGTAATTATCGTACATTGTCTATAAAGTTTTGTTGTAACATTGAAAAAGTGTTGTAAATTTTTTGCATTGCTATTTACTGTTATTCACGATTTAAAAAATTTTTGTTGCATTTACCATATTGAGTGGTGCTCGTGTCGGTTATCTTCATTTCTTGAACTTCGAATTTATTACTACATTTTTGGTTTATCATAATCAAACGTAACTGTAAATAAAGAAATTTAACATGAATCGGACTAGAAGAAAAATTGAACGCCCAAAGAATCCCTACTCAACCGCTAATATATTTTCGAGATGGAGTTTCTGGTGGATGAAAAAAATATTTCATAAGGGTTTGCAAGGACCACTTGAAGAGGAAGACTTATATCAGCACCGTAAAGACTTAGATAGTGAACGAGTAACTACAAAGTTTTCGTAAAAACAAGACTGTGCAATAATCCGTTCGCGTAGTTTAACTGCTGTGTATTTTATTTTAGAAGATTTAGTGTTTCCAGCAGAGATCGTAGGCAAACGTATTCGTGCCAAATTGGATGGCACCCAAATTATATATAAAGGTGCATTTGGATAAGAATCTACAAACGACCATTGAGCACAAAGTAAGTGTTAAATAACACTTATTTCATTAAATCTTTTTTTGCGCTTGTGTTTTTTGCTGTTTAAAATTAGTGGTCCAATGTTTCGTTTACGCTTCATTGCTCAAACTGAATTGTAGCTTATTCATATATTGGTAACATTCATCAAATTTAATGAGTGTAGCAATTAACTTGCAGCAATTAATTCAATATGTCTTAATAATAATAATTCATTAAACAGAATAATATAACAATTTTGCATGATTTGCATAAGGATAAGGAATTATTTGAAAATAATTTCTGTTGTACGAATACGAGAACGAGTACGCATAATTACCGTACATTGTCTATAAAGTTTTGTTGTAACATTGAAAAAATATTGTAAATTTTTTGCATTGTTATTTACTGTTATTCACGATTTAAGAAATTTTTGTTGCATTTACCATATTTGAGTGGTGCTCGTGTCGGTTATCTTCATTTCTTGAACTTCGAATTTATTACTACATTTTTGGTTTATCATAATCAAACGTAACTGTAAATAAAGAAATTTAACATCAATCGGACTAGAAGAAAAATTGAACGCCCAAAGAATCCCTACTCAACCGCTAATATATTTTCGAGATGGAGTTTCTGGTGGATGAGAAATATATTTCATAAGGGTTTGCAAGGACCACTTGAAGAGGAAGAGTTATATCAGCACCGTAAAGACTTAGATAGTGAACGAGTAACTACAAAGTTTTCGTAAAAACAAGACGGTGCAATAATCCGTTCGCGTAGTTTAACTGCTGTGTATTTTATTTTAGAAGATTTAGTGTTTCCAGCAGAGATCGTAGGCAAACGTATTCGTGCCAAATTGGATGGCACCCAAAATATAAAGGTGCATTTGGATAAGAATCTACAAACGACCATTGAGCACAAAGTAAGTGTTAAATAACACTTATTTCATTAAATCTTTTTTTGCACTTGTGTTTTTTGCTGTTTAAAATTAGTGGTCCAATGTTTCGTTTTACGATTCATTG
The DNA here is from genome assembly GCF_002237135.1 of Teleopsis dalmanni. Taxonomy (NCBI): domain Eukaryota; kingdom Metazoa; phylum Arthropoda; class Insecta; order Diptera; family Diopsidae; genus Teleopsis; species Teleopsis dalmanni. The sequence goes on from NW_024032884.1 coordinate 5,946, forward strand.
CTCAAACTGAATTGTAGCTCATTCATATATTGGTAACATTCATCAAATTTAATGAGTCTAGCAATTAACTTGCAGCAATTAATTCAATATGTCTAAATAATAATAATTCATTAAACAGAATAATATAACAATTTTGCATGATTTGCATAAGGAATTATTTGAAAATAATTTCTGTTGTACGAATACGAGAACGAGTACGCGTGATTATCGTACATTGTCTATAAAGTTTTGTTGTAACATTGAAAAAGTGTTGTAAATTTTTTGCATTGCTATTTACTGTTATTCACGATTTAAAAAATTTTTGTTGCATTTACCATATTGAGTGGTGCTCGTGTCGGTTATCTTCATTTCTTGAACTTCGAATTTATTACTACATTTTTGGTTTATCATAATCAAAAGTAATGTAATAAGAAAGTAACATGAATCGGACTAGAAGAAAAATTGAACGCGCAAAGAATCCCTACTCAACCGCTAATATATTTTCGAGATGGAGTTTATCAAATTTTATCTTTCTTATATTCCAAATTTATATTTTTATGTATATTTGCTTATAATCTTCAAAAATTTATCACCTTTCTTTATACACAAGTAAACATATGTATGCTTATATACATATGTTCACATGTATGTATATATGTTTGTAAATAAAATCTTTGTTGCAAAGAGTTTTACATTTAATCTACCGGCATATATTTTTCAATGCCTAAGGTCAAAATTATTAATCATATAAGGTGGTTGGTTAGTTGGTTGGTTGGGCGTGAAATTGTGTAGATTCTGTGTAAAGAGCGATGAGAGCGCATTAAATTCTATTGTCGGAAGTGCAAAAAAAAATTTCATATTTCTCTTCTGCTCCGATACAAGCAGTCGTATATTTCAGTCTGCCTCTAACTTGCTACGATTGTGAACGTGTGCTGGAATTTTTTTTGTTCGAAAAGTCGAATCTTATTTAAAAAATTATAAAGTTAAAATATTGTTGTATTAAGAAAAAGCAAAAAATATAAAAAATAAAAACAAGTAAAGGAGAAACAAGTAAACATTTGCTACAAATTTTGCCTGGTTGATTCCATGTCGTCGTCGTCGTCGTCGTCGTCGTCGTTAAAGTGTTTAACAAGACGTTTCGGTAAATTTTTAACTTTCCTAAGTTTATTAAAAACAGAATTTAAAAAAAATTTAATAAATAAGTAAATGCAAAAAATATTTAAAAGAAATAAACTCAAGTAAAATAGCTAAAGAAAGCTTGACGTCTTGTCTTTCGTTCGTACGTTCGATTATATATTGTCGGTTTTTCATATTGTTTTTTTATGAGGTTTTAACTGTTCCTCGCTTTTGTTGTCTTCTTCGTAAATCGTCAGCGCTATTACGTCTTCTTCGTCTCAACTTGAGTGAATTTTTGCTGAAGCTGCTGGCTGGAGCCAAATTACTTTCTGCAACTTTTAGATAAGGTACGCGTAATATAAAACAAAACTTAGTTTTGATTATTAAATATAATTTAATTTTTTGTCGTCGCTTTTAAATTTATTTTTTTTGTAGCTAATATTTTTAAATGTTTTTTTTTTGTTTTTTTTTGTCTTCTATAAATTTACTTTCCGAAACTTTACTTTTCCGTGATTTTTCTCTGTATGCATATGTATCATATATATGTGTGTTTCTACGTATGTATTTATCTTATACTGTAGAAAATATATTTTCTTGCTTAATTTTTATTCATTCTACTATTTGTTCTCTCATAAACATACACAAACATAATTTGATGGATTTCATCATAAATGCAATGTTGTCACATTTCTCAAAATACTTATATATGTGCAGAATGTTTAAAGAGCATATTACATTTAAAAAAAGTTTTTAGTTTTATTAAACCCAATCATTAACATCTATAAAAAGTTTCTTTTGTTTACATTTGCACACGTGCGTAAAAGCTTTAGTAATTATTTTTTTTATTATCTATTTTGTATAACATTAGTTTTTGTTTAGTGTTTTTTTTATTCTGATCACAATAAAAATTTTTCATTACTATGAAAAAAAATACGAAACATACAAATTAAATAAAAACATTCTCTTAATTCAATATGTCTAAATAATAATAATTCATTAAACAGAATAATATAACAAATTTGCATGATTTGCATAAGGAATTATTTGAAAATAAAATAATAATAATTATTTGAAAATAATAATTTATTTTCTGTTGTACGAATACGAGAACGAGTACGCGTAATTACCGTACATTGTCTATAAAGTTTTGTTGTAACATTGAAAAAATATTGTAAATTTTTTGCATTGCTATTTACTGTTATTCACGATTTAAAAATTTTTTGTTGCATTTACCATATTTGATGGTTGCTCGTGTCGGTTATCTTCATTTCTTGAACTTCGAATTTATTACTACATTTGTGTTATATAATCAAACGTAACTTAAATAAAGAAAATTTAACATGAATCGGACTAGAAGAAAAATTGAACGCGCAAAGAATCCCTACTCAACCGCTAATATATTTTCGAGATGGAGTTTATCAAATTTTATCTTTCTTATATTCCAAATTTATATTTTTATGTATATTTGCTTATAATCTTCAAAAATTTATCACCTTTCTTTATACACAAGTAAACATATGTATGCTTATATACATATGTTCACATGTATGTATATATGTTTGTAAATAAAATCTTTGTTGCAAAGAGTTTTACATTTAATCTACCGGCATATATTTTTCAATGCCTAAGGTCAAAATTATTAATCATATAAGGTGGTTGGTTAGTTGGTTGGTTGGGCGTGAAATTGTGTAGATTCTGTGTAAAGAGCGATGAGAGCGCATTAAATTCTATTGTCGGAAGTGCAAAAAAAAATTTCATATTTCTCTTCTGCTCCGATACAAGCAGTCGTATATTTCAGTCTGCCTCTAACTTGCTACGATTGTGAACGTGTGCTGGAATTTTTTTTTGTTCGAAAAGTCGAATCTTATTTAAAAAATTATAAAGTTAAAATATTGTTGTATTAAGAAAAAGCAAAAAATATAAAAAATAAAAGCAAGTAAAGGAGAAACAAGTAAACATCTGCTACAAATTTTGCCTGGTTGATTCCATGTCGTCGTCGTCGTCGTCGTCGTCGTTAAAGTGTTTAA
>NW_024032885.1:0-9062 GCF_002237135.1 Teleopsis dalmanni
AAATTTGTGTGTTCTGTAGCAATGCAGAACACACAGATGGTTTACCGCCAGGCTGCAGCAGCAGCAAACGAAGAGAATGTTCAAAAATACAATACCGAAACAAACAAACAAAAATCAATAATATGCAGTTTTAGTTGTTTTAAAACATAAAATTGTGTGAAATATTTTCTTAATTTAAGAACACATTTAATTAATTTTCAATCAACAAATACAAATAATAAAAATAACATAAAAAAATGTAAACTTACTGCAATTCATCATCCAATTCTTCGGCGCTGTTATAGTCAACGGTACACAATATGACTTCCTCGGTTTTTATGGTTACAGGAATAGACATTGTGTTTTATTTTAAACAATTAAATATATCCCCGCGAAATATTTAAATATACTTTATTTGATGTATTAAATTTTATATTATGTATTCACAAAAATAATTTAAATATACACATATATGTATATTGTAGAAAAAAAAGAACAGTATATTTATAAATTTAATAGAAAAAAAAAAACACGTGTTTTTATAAAAGTTGGTTACTTGCGTTATTTTTACATTTTTATAGCAACTTTTAATTTGCATTCATAATATTTAATTAATTTTTTACTCAATATTTGAAAAATAATTTTTTTTTAAATAAAACTAACAAAAACAGAAATCAGCGGTAGAGCTATTATTTTCCATATGTTTTTGGCTTTATGCCTTTGAACAAATTTCACAAATTGTATGGTCACTTTTTTGTCTCACTGGCACATATGCGCAAGAATATGTACATACATATGTACATACCATGCAGCAGAAGCATGTATGAGAAAATAAAAAAAAAAAATTGCTGTTTAACTTGCATTCACATTCGAAAAATATATAAATGAAAATTTTAATATTAATTTTTATTTATTAATAAACAAATTAAACTTGTATATTTATACTCCAAATATTACTTTTGATGTTCGAATGTTATAGAAACAAACTTTAATTGTATGAATTTTGTTATTTTCTGTACGTTTCTAGCAGTTTTATACACTGAACATACCGAAAAAAGAGTTTGTCAGCTGCAAGTTTTATTAGCGGCAAATTGCTATATATAATAAAATCACAAAATTTTAATTTTATTTTGGAATATAAAAACAATAATTATTGTTAAATAAACTCAAATTTATTTAAGTTTTAACTATTTATTTTTAAATATTCACACACAATTTTCAATTTTCGCTGAAAATTTTTCCGTACACTACAGATCGCGACCGTATTGTTCAAACGCTGTAAACGTAATAAAACTGAAACACTGAGAAGTCGTGTATATAAATCAGTTTGTGTGGATTGTATTAGCAGACTTGTATGCAATACAATCCACAATGCTCTTCTCACCAATTGTTTAGTATAGTAACTGTATGATTTATATGCGTTCCTTCTCTTTCGAATAACAAATAAAATGTTATGCAGAAGTTTTACAGTTTATAAAACTGCACAATGAATGTGGATTGTGGAAATGCACTTTAATTGATATATTTTTCGGCTTATTAGTTTTTTTAAATATTTAAATTTTATATAACATGTATAAATATAAATTATTTAAATTATTTAAATTATTTAAATTATTTAAATAATTTTTTTTAAATTTTTTTACAATTTTATGAATTAAATCATTTTTAATTGCAGTTTATTAATATACGTAAATAGTAAAACCCGCAAAGCAGGAAAATGAATTTTTACTTAATAAAATTCAATTAACTCAAAAATATATTATATATTAATTATATATCAGCAAAACTAATTTAATAATTTAATAAAATTAAAAATTATGGCACATTTACATAGAAAATAACTTTCATATATAGAAAATAATTATTTTAAAGACATTTTTGACACTGATTTAGATTTAAATGAATTTCTAGAGTATTCCGATGAATTTCGTCGAAATAAAAATTAAATGAACTCATAAAAGAATTTTTTAGCCGGTAAATTTGTGTAATTATTTACTATTATTAATTTATTAAGAAAAAAAAAATCTTTTTTTCTGCAAACTTAATCCTTAAATTAATTCGCAAATAATTTTATTATAAAAAAAGAATTCAATGAACCACTAAAAAAGGTTTGATTCATGCATCAAATATATATGTATGTACTTTAGATAAAGTTTTTAAAGTCATTCTAAAATCAATTTTTTTTTTTTGCTAAGGAAGCTATGTAAATATATAATAATATTTTATAGTATATCTAGATATCGTATAGGCTAATGTGCTTCTGATGTCGCAATTTTTGGCTGCACGTTCAAAAATTTTGTTTTACATGCAGTTCATTTACATGTACATGCGTACATTTTTAAATGCATTGGATTTCAATAATTTACTGCAGGCTTTTAATTAACAAAGCATATAAGTTTTGATTTATTTTGTTTGAGGTAGCTCTGAAATTAACAAATAATAATTTAAGATTCAAAATAGTAATTCTTTGAGGAAATTGGCTACTTCTGCTAACAGAAAGGGAAGATAAAAAGAAAATTTGCAAACATCGCTTGCACAACAATTTTTGTTGAATGTTTTATATTTTTATTGTTTGCTTTATATGTTTATTGTTAATTTTATAATTGTATTGTTTGTTTATTATGTATTTTAATTGTATATTTAAAATTTTTATTGTAATTTTTATTTTTTTTGAATGTTTTATATGTTTATTGGTTGTTTTATATATTTATTGTGTATTTTATAATTCTATTGTTTGTTTATTGAGTGTTTTGTTTTTTAATTGTAATTTTAATATTTTTATTTTTTTGTTATGTTTCTTGCGTAGTAGTTGCTTTTATTATATATTTTTATTGTTGTATTTTATGATTTTATGATTTTATGATTTTATGCTTTTTTTAAGTATTTTATGTACGGATTTTATGGTTTATACGGATTTTATGGATTTATTACTTTCGTTATCGACAGTGTAAGTAACATCTAGATTATCGACGCTGTCGGTAATGATTGCTGAAACAGTAAAAGGAATTTTTATTTTATTCATAATTAACATATCGGTGCAGATTTTTTTTAACAGTGTGAAGTATAAGAATTATAGCTGTAATGAAAATAGTGTTTGTGATCTGTTAGTTTAACATGTGTTGTTAGTAAATTGGAGCATTCGCAAGAAGTTTTTATAAATAATAAATTTAATCCAGAGAACTTTTTTTCAAGTTCACGCACCAAAATAATTTGTATCTTTTGGAAAGTTTTTTGTTGTGGAATTGGTACATAAATTATAACAGCCTACAACAACAAAAAAACAATATTAATGAAACTATGTTTAAAAAATGTGCATACCTTTTTAGTACCGAATTCAATTTCAAGGGCTCGAGTTATGTGCAAATCTCTCAAATAAGGTTTTAAGTCTACAACAACAAAATAACAATATTAATGAAACTATGTTTAAAAAATGTGCATCCAATTTGGCACAAATACATTTGCCTACGATCTCTGCTGGAAACACTAAATCTTCTAAAATAAAATACACAGCAGTTAAACTACGCGAACGGATTATTGCACCGTCTTGTTTTTACGAAAACTTTGTAGTTACTGTTATATTATTCTGTTTAATGAATTATTATTATTTAGACATATCTAAGTCTTTACGGTGCTGATATAAGTCTTCCTCTTCAAGTGGTCCTTGCAAACCCTTATGAAATATTTTTCTCATCCACCAGAAACTCCATCTCGAAAATATATTAGCGGTTGAGTAGGGATTCTTTGCGCGTTCAATTTTTCTTCTAGTCCGATTCATGTTAAATTTCTTTATTTACAGTTACGTTTGATTATGATAAACCAAAAATGTAGTAATAAATTCGAAGTTCAAGAAATGAAGATAACCGACACGAGCACCACTCAATATGGTAAATGCAACAAAAATTTTTTAAATCGTGAATAACAGTAAATAGCAATGCAAAAAATTTACAATATTTTTTCAATGTTACAACAAAACTTTATAGACAATGTACGGTAATTATGCGTACTCGTTCTCGTATTCGTACAACAGAAATTATTTTCAAATAATTCCTTATCCTTATGCAAATCATGCAAAATTGTTATATTATTCTGTTTAATGAATTATTATTATTAAGACATATTGAATTAATTGCTGCAAGTTAATTGCTACACTCATTAAATTTGATGAATGTTACCAATATATGAATAAGCTACAATTCAGTTTGAGCAATGAAGCGTAAACGAAACATTGGACCACTAATTTTAAACAGCAAAAAACACAAGCGCAAAAAAAGATTTAATGAAATAAGTGTTATTTAACACTTACTTTGTGCTCAATGGTCGTTTGTAGATTCTTATCCAAATGCACCTTTATATATAATTTGGGTGCCATCCAATTTGGCACGAATACGTTTGCCTACGATCTCTGCTGAAAACACTAAATCTTCTAAAATAAAATACACAGCAGTTAAACTACGCGAACGGATTATTGCACCGTCTTGTTTTTACGAAAACTTTGTAGTTACTCGTTCACTATCTAAGTCTTTACGGTGCTGATATAACTCTTCCTCTTCAAGTGGTCCTTGCAAACCCTTATGAAATATTTTTCTCATCCACCAGAAACTCCATCTCGAAAATATATTACCGGTTGAGTAGGGATTCTTTGGGCGTTCAATTTTTCTTCTAGTCCGATTCATGTTAAATTTCTTTATTTACAGTTACGTTTGGTTATGATAAACCAAAAATGTAGTAATAAATTCGAAGTTCAAGAAATGAAGATAACCGACACGAGCACCACTCAATATGGTGAATGCAACAAAAATTTTTTAAATCGTGAATAACAGTAAATAGCAATGCAAAAAATTTACAATATTTTTTCAATGTTACAACAAAACTTTATAGACAATGTACGGTAATTATGCGTACTCGTTCTCGTATTCGTACAACAGAAATTATTTTCAAATAATTCCTTATCCTTATGCAAATCATGCAAAATTGTTATATTATTCTGTTTAATGAATTATTATTATTTAGACATATTGAATTAATTGCTGCAAGTTAATTGCTAGACTCATTAAATTTGATGAATGTTACCAATATATGAATGAGCTACAATTCAGTTTGAGCAATGAAGCGTAAACGAAACATTGGACCACTAATTTTAAACAGCAAAAAACACAAGCGCAAAAAAAGATTTAATGAAATAAGTGTTATTTAACACTTACTTTGTGCTCAATGGTCGTTTGTAGATTCTTATCCAAATGCACCTTTATATATAATTTGGGTGCCATCCAATTTGGCACGAATACGTTTGCCTACGATCTCTGCTGGAAACACTAAATCTTCTAAAATAAAATACACAGCAGTTAAACTACGCGAACGGATTATTGCACCGTCTTGTTTTTACGAAAACTTTGTAGTTACTCGTTCACTATCTAAGTCTTTACGGTGCTGATATAACTCTTCCTCTTCAAGTGGTCCTTGCAAACCCTTATGAAATATTTTTCTCATCCACCAGAAACTCCATCTCGAAAATATATTAGCGGTTGAGTAGGGATTCTTTGGGCGTTCAATTTTTCTTCTAGTCCGATTCATGTTAAATTTCTTTATTTACAGTTACGTTTGGTTATGATAAACCAAAAATGTAGTAATAAATTCGAAGTTCAAGAAATGAAGATAACCGACACGAGCACCACTCAATATGGTAAATGCAACAAAAATTTTTTAAATCGTGAATAACAGTAAATAGCAATGCAAAAAATTTACAATATTTTTTCAATGTTACAACAAAACTTTATAGACAATGTACGGTAATTATGCGTACTCGTTCTCGTATTCGTACAACAGAAATTATTTTCAAATAATTCCTTATCCTTATGCAAATCATGCAAAATTGTTATATTATTCTGTTTAATGAATTATTATTATTAAGACATATTGAATTAATTGCTGCAAGTTAATTGCTACACTCATTAAATTTGATGAATGTTACCAATATATGAATAAGCTACAATTCAGTTTGAGCAATGAAGCGTAAACGAAACATTGGACCACTAATTTTAAACAGCAAAAAACACAAGTGCAAAAAAAGATTTAATGAAATAAGTGTTATTTAACACTTACTTTGTGCTCAATGGTCGTTTGTAGATTCTTATCCAAATGCACCTTTATAATTTGGGTGCCATCCAATTTGGCACGAATACGTTTGCCTACGATCTCTGCTGGAAACACTAAATCTTCTAAAATAAAATACACAGCAGTTAAACTACGCGAACGGATTATTGCACCGTCTTGTTTTTACGAAAACTTTGTAGTTACTCGTTCACTATCTAAGTCTTTACGGTGCTGATATAACTCTTCCTCTTCAAGTGGTCCTTGCAAACCCTTATGAAATATATTTCTCATCCACCAGAAACTCCATCTCGAAAATATATTAGCGGTTGAGTAGGGATTCTTTGGGCGTTCAATTTTTCTTCTAGTCCGATTGATGTTAAATTTCTTTATTTACAGTTACGTTTGATTATGATAAACCAAAAATGTAGTAATAAATTCGAAGTTCAAGAAATGAAGATAACCGACACGAGCACCACTCAATATGGTAAATGCAACAAAAATTTTTTAAATCGTGAATAACAGTAAATAGCAATGCAAAAAATTTACAATACTTTTTCAATGTTACAACAAAACTTTATAGACAATGTACGGTAATTACGCGTACTCGTTCTCGTATTCGTACAACAGAAATTATTTTCAAATAATTCCTTATCCTTATGCAAATGATGCAAAATTGTTATATTATTCTGTTTAATGAATTATTATTATTTAGACATATTGAATTAAGAGAATGTTTTTATTTAATTTGTATGTTTCGTATTTTTTTTCATAGTAATGAGAAATTTTTATTGTGATCAGAATAAAAAAAACACTAAACAAAAACTAATGTTATACAAAATAGATAATAAAAAAAATAATTACTAAAGCTTTTACGCACGTGTGCAAATGTAAACAAAAGAAACTTTTAATAGATGTTAATGATTGGGTTTAATAAAACTAAAAACTTTTTTTAAATGTAATATACTCTTTAAACATTCTGCACATATTTAAGTATTTTGAGAAATGTGACAACATTGCATTTATGATGAAATCCATCAAATTATGTTTGTGTATGTTTATGAGAGAACAAATAGTAGAATGAATAAAAATTAAACAAGAAAATATATTTTCTACAGTATAAGGTAAATGCATACGTAGAAACACACATATATATGATACATATGCATACAGAGAAAAATCACGGAAAAGTAAAAAAAGTTTCGGAAAGTAAATTTATAGAAGACAAAAAAAAACAAAAAAAAAACATTTAAAAATATTAGCTACAAAAAAAATAAATTTAAAAGCGACGACAAAAAATTAAATTATATTTTATAATCAAAACTAAGTTTTGTTTTATATTACGCGTACCTTATCTAAAAGTTGCAGAAAGTAATTTGGCTCCAGCCAGCAGCTTCAGCAAAAATTCACTCAAGTTGAGACGAAGAAGACGTAATAGCGCTGACGATTTACGAAGAAGACAACAAAAGCGAGGAACAGTTAAAACCTCATAAAAAAACAATATGAAAAACCGACAATATATAATCGAACGTACGAACGAAAGACAAGACGTCAAACTTTCTTTAGCTATTTTACTTGAGTTTATTTCTTTTAAATATTTTTTGCATTTACTTATTTATTAAATTTTTTTTAAATTCTGTTTTTAATAAACTTAGGAAAGTTAAAAATTTACCGAAACGTCTTGTTAAACACTTTAACGACGACGACGACGACGACGACGACATGGAATCAACCAGGCAAAATTTGTAGCAGATGTTTACTTGTTTCTCCTTTACTTGCTTTTATTTTTTATATTTTTTGCTTTTTCTTAATACAACAATATTTTAACTTTATAATTTTTTAAATAAGATTCGACTTTTCGAACAAAAAAAAAATTCCAGCACACGTTCACAATCGTAAAGCAAGTTAGAGGCAGACTGAAATATACGACTGCTTGTATCGGAGCAGAAGAGAAATATGAAATTTTTTTTTTGCACTACCGACAATAGAATTTAATGCGCTCTCATCGCTCTTTACACAGAATCTACACAATTTCAGCATCAGCAAAAATTCACTCAAGTTGAGACGAAGAAGACGTAATAGCTGACGAGTTACGAAGAAGACAACAAAAAAAAAAACAAAAAAATATAAAAAACAATATGAAAAACCGACAATATATAATCGAACGTACGAACGAAAGACAAGACGTCAAGCTTTCTTTAGCTATTTTACTTGAGTTTATTTCTTTTAAATATTTTTTGCATTTACTTATTTATTAAATTTTTTTTAAATTCTGTTTTTAATAAACTTAGGAAAGTTAAAAATTAACCGAAACGTCTTGTTAAACACTTCAACGACGACGACGACAATGAATCAACCAGGCAAAATTTGTAGCAAATGTTTACTTGTTTCTCCTTTACTTGCTTTTATTTTTTATATTTTTTGCTTTTTCACAATCGTAGCAAGTTAGAGGCAGACTGAAATATACGACTGCTTGTATCGGAGCAGAAGAGAAATATGAAATTTTTTTTGCACTACCGACAATAGAATTTAATGCGCTCTCATCGCTCTTTACACAGAATCTACACAATTTCACGCCCAACCAACCAACTAACCAACCACCTTATATGATTAATAATTTTGACCTTGGGCATTGAAAAATATATGCCGGTAGATTAAACGTAAAACTCTTTACGACAAAGATTTTATTTACAAACATATATACATACATGTGAACATATGTATATAAGCATACATATGTTTACTTGTGTATAAAGAAAGGTGATAAATTTTTGAAGATTATAAGCAAATATATATAAAAATATAAATTTGGAATATAAGAAAGATAAAATTTGATAAACTCCATCTCGAAAATATATTAGGTGAATAGGGATTCTTTGGGCGTTCAATTTTTCTTCTAGTCCGATTCATGTTAAATTTCTTTATTTACAGTTACGTTTGATTATGATAAACCAAAAATGTAGTAATAAATTAGAAGTTCAAGAAATGAAGATAAC
>NW_024032886.1:0-7500 GCF_002237135.1 Teleopsis dalmanni
AAAAATTCAAGTTAATACGTAGGAAGGTAATATCATATCTTTCGATTCAACTCAAATTAATCAGTTTTACAGTTTTAGATGAGTTTATAAATAACAGGATGTTTTAACCATTTTCTAATTGATCTTGTTTTAATATCTTATTTGAGCTGTTTTAAAGAAAAAGTTGTATTTAATAGATTTTCAAGTACTGAGTGATACCTGAATGTTCAGAGGATAACTGGGAAGTACATGGCTGCGCTATTGAGTACTAATTTATCTGTTACAATATTATTTTTTTAGTTAGTATGTATATGGAATATAATTTTTTTTTATTTTGTTAATTTTCTTAATTATTGTGATTCTGTTTTCGATTTTCCTTATGGTGATTCCAGGACGATATTCAACCAAAATATCGTAACCAAAAATGAAGTGTTTGTATAGTGTAAACATTTTTAATTTTTCTACACTTAAAAAAAACTATAGTTATAAAAAATATTAATGAAACAATATGTATAAAAATAAAAATTTATATAAAAATATACGAGCATATATTTTATTTTTAAAAATATTTTGACTAGACACATTATTTGATGCAACAAATGCTGTTGTCAACAAATTATAAATATTGAAGCTAACAAAATTATAAAACAATCAACATATACTTAATATTTTTAAATATTTATTTTAATAAAATATTGACCTATATATGCAATAAATAGTACAACAATCATTTTACGTCAAATGTATCTCAGAGATACAAAAACAAATATTTTATAATTATGCCGATGCAAAGTGTATTATTAATAATCGCAAAAGCCAAAGTGTTAATTGTCTTAATCGAATTGGCAATTTGTAATTTAGCGTAAAATTTTCATTTTCTAATTTTAAATTGAATTATTTTTGAAATGAAATTTTTCATTAATTTAACAAATTTATAAAATTCCAATTGAAGCAAAAGAATAGATGGAAGGCAGCAATCAGAGCAGTGGCACTTCTATGTATCTTATCCGTCTTTTTGGATTAGATATGTGCTTTGTTTTCCGTTTTGCGTTTTATGTGTGCAAATAAATGTAAAAGGAAATATTTCAAATGGACGCTTTTCTGAATATATATTTTGGAATAATTAATTTTATATGAAAATGTCTACTTAAGTAGGGCAGAATAGCAACGCCTCTTTTCCCCGATTCTTGGAGAAGAACTAATGAAAACAATAAAATTTTGGCAAATTGGTAAAATGTCAATGAACTTTTTGGTGGCATAATGACGAGCCCCAAAAAGCTCATAACCAAAGTAGCCAAATTATATTATAATATTTTTAAAATTTATTTTATTTATTATGTGTTTTCTTAGTGTAAATATTTGAGAAACAACAAATTTGCACGTTTTCTTTAAAAATAAATTCATAAAGCACCACAGAGCAGCTGTCAAAATTCACATGTGTAAATTACTTAAAGTTTGCATTTGTGCTTTTATTGCAGATTTATTTTGTATTGATTGAAACAATTTTCCGATATATATTTTCGTCCGTGGCTGTTGAACTAATTTTAAGGGTCATTGACTGACAATACAATGTTTTAGTTAAATTTACAATTCTTACACGTGGACAATAAGAACTCGATATGGAATGATTCTATACAGAAGTAGGGAAATCTGTTCTGAACTTTACTATAAGAATTTTTGTGTTTAGAAATAAAACTATTTAAGTGCACTACTGAGGAAAGATACATGAAAAAGCCTGGTAATACCCACGCAACTTTTTACTAAAAAAAAATAACCTAAATTGAGTTAAAAATAAACATTAATAATTTTATTATTATTTATATTACATAGAGATGGGTTTAATACCATATATTTAGAAAAAAACAAATAAATTAAATTGACTTAAAAATAAACATTAACTGAAATTATTATTCACATTAAATACGGATGGGTTTAGATACAGTTACATGTTGTGATAAATAATCGGTCTGTATGAAAGTTGAACAAATATAATCAAAAAACAAAGTTTTGGTGCTCTCAGTTCTCGCTTTTAACTTCTGAGGTAGTTTGCAGAGAAACGATATCTGACAGAATAAAAACTCTTTCTCAAAATAAGCTTGCAAGATAATATATTGATCTACAAAAATATAAAACAAAGATTCCATATATTCTATATGTCTATAAAGTTTTGAGATGAGGATTTTTGAAAAAATTATCTAATATTTTTCAAGAACAAAAAGTTTGAACTATATACTACATACTTGAACTACCTATTTTCAAGCTCATAAACACTTATGGCATAAAATAAACAATATGTAATAAAATAAAACTGATATATGACAAATTAGTTGAATAAACTTTAACATTTTTGATATAAAGAATTTTTTGAATATTCTCTATCTTAAATAATTCTAGACTTCTTAGCATCCAAGTAAATATATTAAAGGAGACCCTGTATTATTGTTTTCTTATTGGATAAAAAAATATACATATACTTGTATAATTTAGAATATAATATATATATACGCGTGCAAGATAATGAGTTCACTTTAGTTGATACATTTATAAATTATATCAAACTTTGGATCAAATTCTATTTATGGATTGAAGAGTTAAGTGTTAGGCAACCAGGGCTTCGAACCAGAACGGAACCGAAAACCAAAATAAACCGATATTTTTGCAGGAACGAAAACCAGAACCGAACCGACATATTTTTTTTCTTTTGAACCAGAACGGAAAAAACTCCGGTGCGATCAGAGCTTTGTATAATCAAAACATTATACAAAAATATTGAATAAAATTGAAAGTCAAGAAGTATTACTAAATTGAAGAAATTAAGCAAAGAAAATATTTTTTAACTATTAAATATTATATTATTTCATATTGATTTTCATTTCCTAATTATGAAAAAGATGAACAAAGTAAATTTGTTATAGAATTTTTTAACTATAAAATATCAAAAGATTATACAAAAGTATTAAATAAAATTGAAAGCCACAAATTTTGATTATATTTGCAGAAGGTAGGAAAATCGATTATATCATATAGAATTTTATGTCTGCTTATAAATGTCAATAAAAAGGATTGACAGGAAAAATGAAGCCATTTTTTGTTTTTTATTCATACCAACAACAAAAGAACGAATATTTCGTTGAAGAGATTCTGTTACTTGGAAAATGCTGTCAATGTTTTTGGGTTTTATGTCTGAAGAAGAAAGAAAATATATCAAAAGTATTATGGCACGTGTGCTAAAATACAAAAATCCAACATTTCCTGACAACAAAAATAAAGGTAAAAAATATTAATCAAAATCCTAATTTCAAAGGACAAATACACATAAAATATACATAAAATAGCCTAATGCAAAATGTGTGTATAAAGAAAATTAATGACAATTTAAGGTAAAGTAGCAATTTTCTGCAAAATAATTTTATAAACATTAATAAAAGATGAAATTTTAATAGCTGTTTATCAATAAAGATGACTTGACACGTTTTCAATGAAAATTTTGATAAAAATATATTCCAAACATTGAACGCAAATAGATAAACTTTAAAAATCTTTAAACAAGGAAAGAAAAAAATCTTCTAATTTAAGTAACAAAATTGGAACTTAATAAAAGATTGTTTCATAAAAGTTTTTTACCGCCCACAAACTGCATTAAATTGAAATGCACGAACTACTACTTTATATGCTACAAACTATTGAACAGAACAATCCCACAAAAACGCCAATGGTTCACCCAAACTGCACCGATAACAACGTGTCAAAAGTTGTAAGTTAAATTACAGCACATCTTCGACACATGATGTGCTCACAGCACAAACATAAAGTAATGAATGCACTAAACCAAGCCCAACCAAACCAATTCAAACCGTACAAAACTAGGATAAAGGAAACCAACATAGGAAATGATATGTATACGCACATACATCAGGCATTTCTCTTGTGTTTTTCACCAATTTATTCAACAAGTTGCATTGCCCGTCAGAGACATCGTCACACCAACAACTTCACACGATGAATTTAGAAAATTCCCAACACTTCCGACGAAGAAGCCACAGTGTCAACAAAGCGTCTATATAAATATATATACCTATATACCATGCGTGTTGTACGAGCGCATCCTTTTTCCCAATGCACTAATAGAAATTGTGGGCTTAAATGACAGCTCTGGTTAGCTATTGTAAGAACCCAGCACACTACCAAAAAACTTGACATGACATGTGGTTCCTATGTAGAAACTACATTTCTACTGCTTTTGAAAAAGTAGTTGAAAGTACGAGCACGAGAAAGCGTACGAGTACGAATGTCTCATGAAAATTGAATTCTATTCTAGTGAGTAATGGAGAACTACACACCAGAGTACATTGCATGTCATACTTATAAACTAGCTATAACTATAGTAACTGCATTGTAAAAAAGTTTTCCTTTTTAACTTGTAAATTCTGTTGAAATTTATGTTCGTTGAGCAATTTTTGGTCAACAACATGGAAACGATTCCAACAATTAAATATATGCGAAAAGTATGTACAGGAAAGTCATAAAATTCGATATTTCACGAAATTGAAAACAAAAAAAAATATAAATGAAATTGAAAAGTTTATCAATAGATATTTTCACAATACAAGCTTTTGACTAAAAACAACCACAGGAAAATAAATAGTAAGAAGTTCCGTTTTTGGTTAGGGAAAGTCCATTGAGCTCATTGTAAAATCAATTGAATTTAAAATGTTCAGTTTCTATTCTATTAAACTCACTGCGAAAATAAAATAGAATTTTTTAAACCTGAAATATATTTCGGAAGAATTGAAGCATAAAATGTATATTTAAAAAAACAAAAAATATTTTCAATTTTTATAAGGTTTTTAATTAATTGAAAAAATTTTGTTTATATTACTATGAAACAAAAAACAAAACTCCAGCAAAAACATGCGAACATAAAAAGTCAAGTACGGCTTTGGATCAGTTGGTTAAGGTGTGCTGATTCTGAGCTTGACATTTGGCAGGACCCGAGTTCGATTTCTGGTACTTGCAGTCAAAAAATAATCAGCCAAGAATAATTAAATACAAGCATTTTTCCAAGAAACTGATGATGGGTATTTCACAATACTCGAAACAGCTGTATGGTCAGCCAAAAATTCAATTAATTAAAATAATATAAAAAATAAATTTTTGTTGTTGTATTTCACTACTGTTCGAAAAAACCTCTTTTTGAAAAAATTTTGAAAAAAAATATTCGTTTGCATTCAATCAATATTAACTAACATATTATATCTTGGAGAAAGTGTCAAGAAGCAAAGTTGAAACTTATATACAATCCTTTCAATTGGTTTGACTTTGAATTCTGTCTATTATTAATTATAAATTTTATGGTTTAGAATATTGATTTTTGAAGACCTATGAAGACCTGAAGACCCTGAAGCCCTATGCTTCACTGAGAGTTAGAAAAAAAGTAAGTAAGTAAGTAAGATATGAAGAACAAACTTTTTTAAAAAAAATTAGAAAAGTGATATATTTTTATATATATATTTTTTTTGGAAACTTAAAAGGAAATCAATTTCTCTTGCTTCTAATCGTTTTTATAATACTGAAATATTTTTTAATATTGTATGCGTCTTAAGGTACAAAATTACTAATTACCATATTACCCGAAAACAGAATTTCTGTGAACAATGTATATAAGCACTTTCTGATTTTTAAGATATATTATATATTATGAAAAAAGTAATACATTGCAATTATTATAAATGAATCGACCATAGGTAATTATTACTTACCAGTTAAATACGCTTTATTAAAACAAACAAGAAATGTTAACAATTGTAACCACGTTGTTTCTCTTTCCGGGAACAACGTGGCCATGTTGCCGGGTTTTGCAATATAAGAATAAAAAAATATAACAGAAAAGTAATTACTTTCACACTACATTAATTGCAATTATGTCAAAATTGTAAAAAAAAGTTTTATTAAAAATTAAAAAAAAATGCAGAGCAGAGCAATTGTGGGCGAATTGCTGTGTTCCATTATTTTATGTTGACTGCATGGAAGTACGTGTATCTTTTGCAGTCGGTCTGCTCTAATAGTCCAGTAAAATGCGCAGCATAGTCATTTACCGTAAGCAAGGATTTTCACAGTGTGTCTTTGGCAATGTTTCTGTCTGGTTTTATAATGGTTTGTTTGTGATTGCTGATGCTGTCATGTGTCATTAAAAACAGCTGTTGTACAAATATCTTCTACATTTGGCAAAAATTTTTCAAAATAAATTTTTTCTCTCGTTGCATATTCATTTAATGAAAATTTTGCAAATATAAACACACACTTTTAGAGAAAAAAATAAACTTTCGATACTTAAATGGGCAAAATATATAGAAAGATGCGCTACGCTGTCTTTTGGCACAGAAATGTGGCAAGAAAATATATTTTTTCATAAACAAGTTGACTTGACTTATATAAGAGAAGTTGGGCAAATAATTTTTAGAAAATTTTATGACTTTAGATAAAATCGTGATTTTTATTTATTAGTTTGTTTGTTTTTTTTTTAATGTTTTCAATGTGGCATATATGATGAGTTCATTGCTTTAAAGCAACTCTATATTGTCGACACTTATGTTTGGTATTTGGTATGTAATTAGACATTTTCATGAAAACTCAAAAAAGCAGGAAGAACGTAATAATAATCACTTTGAAACATTTCAATAATTTTAAGAAATAATATAATGACTTTAGTAATGTCATAAACAATCAACAGCTAAAATTAAAAAATATAAAACATAAATTACTAAATTTATTGAACTCTTGCATTTTAACAACATTCTTATCGGGTGAGAGTAGCTATAAAATATTATACAATATCGTCAGCAACGGATAGTGTCCAGCACAAACTCCATAAATTTAGCTTTTTATATTTTTTATGCAGTTCTGTTGCCATCAACTTTATGACAAAAAATGCGCAGGATACGAAATAAGCTGCACCAAATGAAGTCATTAAAATTTAACAAGCCATTCAGCTGCTCAATTTTTTTACTTATATAAAATTGCAACTTCAAACGGAAAGAAAAAATATTAAAAAATTGTTGTAGACTCAATTTGGTGCTCACGTTTATATCTTTCTTTAGCATCTGCTGTGGCCGTTGTAGATGCAATAAATAAAACTGTCAGTGGGATGGAGTGTGCCGAGATATAATTCTTAATGCAGTGTAAGAGAAACGTGTAGTGCATACAATTGAACTTACACCATTAAAAAATATGGGTCAAATGCATAAACTGAACCAAGAAATACAAACATCTAGCCAATGCAAACTTCAGTAAATATAAATTTTTTCATAAATTTTGTGCAATTTACACAAACAGCGAATTGTGAGGTGCAGCAATGTAACTGTAACTGTAGCTTTGTTTATTCGTAAATAGGAGCGGGCAACTTCAGTCATATTTTATGGAACAACATGGCATGTTTCTCAGATGATTTACGAAGTCAAATAATAATTAATTTTCATTTCTGGATTAAAGTGTAAATATAAACAGCAATGAACATTAAAATAT
>NW_024032887.1:0-9059 GCF_002237135.1 Teleopsis dalmanni
AACGGATCTTATATATAATCCATATAATATAATTCTTATAATATATATATAATTCAAAAAAAATAATATTTTGTTTATCTAAATTATTACTATTATAATTGTTTTGTTTTTGAATAATTAAATAATGTATTAATAAAATATATAAAATCTACGCCTTTTTCTTGTTTAGTCTCAGCGAACATAAATTTTATTGCAACGAACCTGGACAGCCGCTTTGCATACCTCAGCAAAACATAACGACTGGTCGTTACAACTTGGTTGTTTCAAGCTACCAGAGTAACGATTTTCTTCACTACATATCGATATCATAGGGCCATTACCAATGTCAAATGGATTTAGCTACTGTTTAACGGGCATTGATCGTTTTACCAGATGGCCAGTTGCTATCCCTATGGCCGATAATGATGCAAGCACAGTGGCGGGAACATTACTGGAGGGTTGGATCGCACATTACGGCGTGCCATCTGAAATAATAACCGACCAAGGTCGACAATTCGAGTCAAAATTATTCAATGAACTCACGAGATTAATTGGCACAAAACACCTTAGAACAAGTCCATATCATCCACAAGCAAACGGAATTATCGAACCGCACATTTAAAACAGCTTTAAAGTGCAGATCCAAACAAAAGTGGACAGATGAACTGTTAGTAGTGCTACTCGCACTGAGAAACGTATACAAAAACGACATCAAGGCGACTCCTGCAGAAATGGTTTATGGCACGACACTTAGATTACCATGTGAGTTTTTCGAAAGTTCCAGTAAAGACATGTCCAATTCGGAATTCGTACAATCACTACGAGACGTAATGGAGCAACTAAGACTAGTACCTACGGCAAACCACTCCATATCAAAAACATTTATACAACCAGATCTTAAAAAATGTACTCATGTTTATCTACGCGATGACACTGTTCGACCATCTCTCAAAGCACCTTACGATGGACCATTTAAGGTAACCGATCGCGACAATAAGCTGATGACCATTCTATGGAAAGATAAACCAGTACGTGTAAGTATAGATCGGGTCAAAGCTGCCTATATCTGTGATGACGAGCAAGAAACAAATCAACATCAGATAGCACGACATTCTTGTACTCATCGAAAAGCAGAAAATAACCAGAAGCAACATACAAAAAGAACTCAAACATCGTCTAGCGGCAGGCGAATTCGGTTGCCAGTTCGATTTGCAGAGAATGTTTAATCAGTGGCATAGGATCACTAATTATATCGTGACATTGCTTCGCTCAGTCACTGGAGAGTGAGTGATGTGGCGCACGAATCTTTCAACTACAAACGCAATTTTAGCTTGAAGATCTCTTTTGAAAATTGCACTTAAGGCGTGCGCAACAGTGGTACGATCTCTATCTCTCGGCAAGCATTATCTATACTCTGTTTGGTTTTCGCAAAGGGCTTGGTACTAGAGAAGCCTTGTATGGAATACCAGTCCAAATAGAACGTTGCCGTGACTATAATAGAGATATCTTTTTATGTTTTGTTTTCGAAAAAGCTTTCGACACTGTGGAACATGGCAAACTCATAGAAATTCTGAAGCATTGCCGATTAGATGAAAAGGATATCCGAATAATAGCAAACTTATACTGGAAGCAGTACGCAAATGTTTGCATTGATAGTTACTTAACGCAAGAAGTAGAAATAAAGCGCGGGGTTCGCCAAGGGTGCATTTTGTCACCATTACTGTTCAATATATACTCGGAGACTATTTTCAAAGAAGCACTACAAGATGCGACAGATGGAATTATGGTTAATGGGGTACTTATAAACAATTTGAGGTACGCCGATAATATAGTGCTTATTGCCGACTCAATAGAGGGCTTGGCTTACAGAACCTTTTAGACGCTGTTGCATTAAAGTGCAGAGAATACAGCCTAAAATTAAATTGCACTAAAACCCAATATATGGTGGTAAGCAAACGTCCTATTCCTGGAGGAAGACTGACGGTATTTGGTTCAGCCATAAAAAGAACCGATAAGTACAACTACTTGGGATGTCAGCTTGATGAGCAATGGGATAATAGTAAAGAAATACGTATCCGAATTGAAAAAGCAAGGTCTTCTTTTATCAACACGAAAAACTTGCTGTGCACACGACAGTTGTCATTACCGTTCAGAATAAGAATGCTGCGATGCTATATATTCTCTATAATCCTCTACGGGACAGAGACGTGGGCGCTGTCTGTTGCATTGATGAATAAACTCGAGGCTTTTGAAATGTAGTGCTATCGACGTATGCTGAAAATAAGCTGGACAGAAAAAATTACAAATACAGTGGTACTTCGGCGTGTCAACAAAGAGACAGAAATATTAGAGACAGTAAAACGCCGAAAGTTGGAGTTTTTTGGTCATATTCTGAGGCATCCAGAAAAGTATGGACTACTAAAATTAATCATTGAAGGCAGAATCGACGGTAGACGTGACCCTGGGAGACGAAAGATATCATGGCTGAAGAATTTCAATGGTTTAATAAAAGTACAAGATCAGTTTTTCGAGAGGCTGTAGATAAAATCAAAATAGCAATCATGTTAGCCAACGTTCGAAGCGGACAAGGCACCTAGAAGAAGAAGATTAAGAACACTACACTGAGCTTAAGCTCGAATCTCAAATATCTAGGCCTCACACTGAACTCTAAACTCAGTAAAGCTACATTAGCTACCTACTGCAGCAGAAGAGCTAAAGGTCGCAGCTGGGATCTTCAACACTGTACTACACTCTGATTCTATACAGCCGTCATCAAACCCACTCTTCTTTTCAGTTGTAGACAAACTTGCCAAGGCTCTTCTCCCTGATATTCACTTATCAGATATTGGCGTTCCACTTGCAACAGCTAAATTGGCAATTAAACAAATATATCTTAACATTGCCTAGCAACAATGGGCCAATGAGCCCAGTTGTCAATTTTCTAGGTCGATCTGGTGTAATTTGGACAAAAAATCAACGAGTCAGCTACTCCAACTAAAACGGAATCTACTCAGCACTACGAAATCGGTGCTGACGGGACGGGAGGCATGCTATGAGACTAGGTATTCCTTATAATGACCTTTGTCGCGGTTATGGCTTTGAAGACGAGGAGGAAACTGTTTTCCATCTTATATGTCATCTTACGTCTTTAGCTAGGAGAAGATCAAAAATCTTGGGGGCCCCTTTTCTGACCGATCTGACTGAGCTGTCATCCTGCAATGCTAGGAACCTGGCCAGATTCATAGAATTGTCGGGTTGGTTTTCATTCAGCTTAATGGGGGAGTCGTTGCCTTTTTCAGTGTTGGACGTATACAGATCACCTTGTCTATGTACGCTATTCCTGTGGTACCACAACAGGCAATTACACTAGTTTACAAATAATTAAAAGATTTGTTTTCCAAAGACGAGACTTATATTTCCTATTGGGAAATTTTCCGTAGAACTCGAAAATCACAACGATTTTTTTTTCCTGTGTACCGGTTTCGAGTTATTTGCAAAAAACCGTTGTTTTGACTTTTCTCAAAACATCACCCTACATATGGCCCCGTAACTTTATTTCTGAAGTTACCATAGTAGTGCGTGATACATCAAATTAACCAACTCAACCAACTCCACCAAATATGCAAGACAACAATAGTGAATATGAAAATAAAGTTTCATTTGAGAGTTCTACAAATAAAACTGCAAATCATTTTATATCACAAATTGAATTAAACGATTTAACTAGACACTTACATTTATAAAAGATCATAGTGAGCCTCACGTCTTCACGTCTTCAACAGTGGAACTGCTTAAGTGAATCCAGAAGAGTAAATAAATATCGCAACAGAAGCAATGCATATTCATGTTTTCTCAAAAAATTCCATCAAACTGTTTATTGCAGTGATATTAAAGGTCTTTTCAAGAAATTGCAAATAAGGTGTGATCGTAGCGAATTACGTCCTTTTATAGATAGTTCAAAATTTAGTTTAAAAGTTGGTCTTGTTCACAACGACAATGAACTGCCCACTATACCATTAGCGCATGTCGTTTAATGGTTGGTTTTTTGATTAAAGTACAATCAAAGATAACAGAAATGTAGAAATCTAATTTAAAAAATGTTCTTAATTGTACTCTTTCTGTATTTTTATTTTTAAAGATTATTGCAATAATCATTGCTCTGCAACGTTATTTTATGAAATATTGTTGTTTTCTGTGTTTATGTGACAGCATAGCTTTATTCGTGATGACAAAATATCGCGAATAAAGCTCTTATTAAACCGTGTCAGATATAAAACTCGTCATAATAAAAAATTTCGTTAAGGCTCTGCAAAAAATCAAATGCCCTGCTTCCGAATATCTTACACATTTCTTTCCCGGCATTTCTTTTGCCAAAATTAATGAAGGAATCTTTGTTGGACCACAAATCAGAAAACTGATGAAGGATGAAAAATTTAATAATGTGTTGAATAAAGAAGAGTTGAAAGTTATAGAGAAATTTTTTCATCTTTAATTAAAAATTACAAAGTTCTTGTAATTTAAGTTATGTCTCTAAAAATTAATTTCTTGCAGTCTCATGTGAACTTTTTCCTTCAAATTTTGGTGCGGAAGGTGATGAACAAGGTGAAAGGTTTCATCAGGATATCTCTGCAATGGAAAAAAGATATCAAGGGTATATTATAAAAGAAATAAATACTACACACTATAAGAAGTTTGCTCAAACTACACATATTCACTTTTAATAATGCAGTTTCACGTTCGACGTCAAACTTTTGTATAAAATGCAATATATTAATATTTAAATAATATTAATTTTTAATTTTTAAATAAAATTTGTACTCTAAATTTTAAAAAACAAATTCGAAAAAATAATTTTTCTGATTTGTTAATAAAAACCACTATTTTGGGCAAATTTGAAAAATGGCAAATAACTTCTGAAATTTTTATTCAATTTTTATGTTAAGTCACTCGAAATGTTTGTACTAAAACAGTCTTTAACATCAATCAAAAAAAGAATTTTTTTTAAATATTTTTGTGGGAGTCCTATCACATTGAAAATTGAAAAAGTTGAAAAAAGCGTAAAAAAAAAATTTTTATCTGTACATTTTCAGCTTTAGCAGCGAAACTAAATAAGCTACATTAATGTTATGTAGCTTAAAATGTTTGTACAAGTTTCACCATTAATTTGATATATCACGCACTACTATGGTAATTTCAAAAATAAAGTTACGGGGTCATATGCAGGATGATGTTTTGGAAAAGTGGAAATAACGGTTTTTTGCAAATAACTCGAAAACGGTACACAGGAAAAAAAAATCGTTGTGATTTTCGAGTTCTACGGAAAATTTCCCAATAGGAAATATAAGTCTCGTCTTTGGAAATTTTTGGCTGTAAACTAGTGTAACTAATTAATTATGTAAACAACTTGTAATTCTTTTAATTACACTTAATTAACATTATTAATTTATTTATAAATATAATTTATAATTATGATGTAAAATTGAATTTTTCAACATTCATAAAATGCTTTCTTATTAAATTTTATATAAAAATATTTCTACTTAAAAAACTCATATAAATCTAACAACAAATCCGCATGCACCCGAGTTACAATTACTCACCAAGCCGCCACACAAGATGACACCACATAAATTATCTTAAGAATATTCATTATACTCTCATTGTATTTCTTTTCTTATATATATAAAATGCTTAATCTTTTATTATTGTTTATTTACTTATTGTATTTTATTTTACTTAGTTTCTTATTACAAAATTTATTGTTGCTTTTGTATACAAATATTTAGTATCGTATTTTCTCATGTCAATGTACTCATATTACCACATAAGTCACACTTATGTTATTCGACCTAGAAATAAAAAAAGCCGCACATAGGCAAAACAGTATTACAAAAATTTTTTTTTTTTTTTTTTTTTTATTTATATTTAAACAAAATGAAAAGTTTAAATTTACAACAACTAGTCATATTGACTAACAAGAGGTTTTTTTTTATTACAAGTAAATTTATCTAAGTCTATCTAGGGTGAGCATATAGATACGAACTAGTCATCTCCTTGCTGGTTGAAACGCCTCAAAAGGTCATTAGGTTTGAAGCGGCATAAGCGTCTGTGAGTGACATCACAAAGTAGCGCTGGAATGGTGCTGTTTAAGTGTTGTCTCAGCCTGTCATAATGTTTTTTAGCAGCCTTCTGAATTTCTTGTTTGACAGTAGGTATTTTTAGGTCACGATGTAAATCAGAATTTCGCACGTACCACGGAGCGTTAACTGCATCTCTGATTGCTTTGTTTTGAATTCTTTGCATCATATCTATTATATGTTTCTTCGCACAACCCCAGATTTGGACGCCATAGAGCCAGACCGGCTTGAAGACTTGTTTATAGATCATAAGCTTGTTTTGCTGAGATAATTTAGATCTCCTTCCAATAAGCCAAGTTAACTTTTTGTATCTTATTTTTAGCTCATTTAATTTTTTCTTGACGTGTACCTTCCATCTCAGTTTGGCATCTAGAGTCATACCTAGATATTTCGCAGAATTTGCAACTGGAATTTTAACGCTATTTAGAAATAATGCAATTTGATTTTCTCTTTTGTTAGTAAAGTCTACATGATTAGATTTTGAACTGTTTACTATCAGCTTCCATTTATTTGTCCATTGTTCAATTTCTTGAAGAGCGATTTGAAGCTTAGTGGTAGACACCTTGTTGTTTGGACCTGTAGCCATTAATACCGTGTCGTCTGCAAAAGTTCCAACAATACATCTTGGATTTACTGGCAAATCATATGTGTACAGCAGGTACAGCAATGGGCCTAGTATACTCCCCTGAGGGACCCCGCGATTTATAGGATATAATTTCGAATACGCGTCAAGTAGTTTAACTCGATAGTACCTTTCGCCAATATACGATTCCAGTAGTTTACAATATTGCTGTGGCAGGATAGTGTTTAACTTATATATCAGGCCATAGTGCCAAACCCCATCAAAAGCCTTTGATATATCCAGAAACACAGCTGAACAAGTTTCTTTGTTTTCTAATGCCTTTTCTATTTCGTGCGTAACTCTGTGTACTTGTTCGATTGTTGAGTGTTTTTTCCGAAATCCAAACTGATGATTTGGGATAAGATTTCTTTGACAAACTACTTTTTCAAGTCTTTTACAGATAAGCTTTTCGAACAGTTTTCCTATGGTTGGCAGGAGAGAGATTGGTCTATATGAAGTTGGAGAATGTTGGTCCTTATCTGGTTTTAGTACCATCACCACTTCAGCAACTTTCCAATAGCTAGGGACATGATTTAATTTTATACTCGCATTAAATATCTGTGCAAGTTTGGCTACTCCTTTTGGAGGTAGCTTTTTCAACACTCCACTAGTTATGAGGTCATATCCTGGTGATTTCTTTAATTTCAATTTTTTGATTTCCCCAGTTCTTTATTTTTTATCCGCAAAATAGCTTCATCATCTATGTTGTTATTTGGCTCTATATGATGGGTTTCTTCTTGATTGAAGGTATTACTTAAATATTCAGCCAAAACGTGTGCCTTTTCAATATTGCTTTTCGCCCATTCATTATTATCTTTTTTTAATGGAGGATTATGAGTGATCGGTCTTTTATATTTTTTCATAGCTTTCCAGAGAGAATTACAAAATATCCGCTAATAATAAAAATGCAAGTGGTAGAAATTTCGAAAGTAACCCACTTACGAAATTTCTACAACAACAACAATACGTTGCATTCCTAAGTAATGTTTAGGAAATGCAACAGATATTCAAGTGGAATTTTGTTTATGTGCAATAAATTATTTTTGGGTCACAATATCGATTAGTATTGAATGTAAATTTTAAATATATAAATTGTACTTATAAAATTTTTGGTTCAGAATAAATTTGTCTTTGAAAGTATACACTACGCACCGTGTATTATTTAATTTTTCCACACTGAGTTAAGACCGAACCTTAACTGGCGCAGTCGACGCGGAACGGAATAAAGTGTAAAAAAATGACTAAGTGAAATCGAAAAAAATATATAAATATAAAAAATAATATAAAATATTAGCACGTGAAATAAATTTATAAATTCATCGAACAGTAATTTTAACAGTTTCATTCTCTCGTATTCAAAAAGTGAACAAACGCTTTGGGTATTGACCCTTAAATTCCGTAAAAGAACCTTAAAAACAGTGCTAAAGGAAATAACAATAAACGTGTGGTTTGTGTAATTTGGAAGCAAATTTTTCTCAACATCGCAGGACACCTTTTTCATCAACTTTAAAAGAAGACTTTAATTACATCGCAGGACACCTTTTTCATCAACTTTAAAAGAAGAATATAATTGTATCACAGGACCTTTCATTGACCAAATTTAAGAGAAGGCTAACACTGGGTAAAAATGATGATAATATTTCCTATTTTTGGATGCATGTAAGTTAATATGTTCATATAACTAATATAAATTAAATAATTAAATAATAAATAAAAAATAAAATAAAAAGGAATTAAATGAGGCAAAGTGAATTGTTTTTTTTGACAAATTGAATTTATATTTGAAACAAATAATAACCACAACTTGTTTTTATACATATATACACATTAATTTTTTTTTCCTTAAACTGAATTATACCGTGAACAAAATTAAAAATAAATTATAACTTATCTTGATTTATATTGAATATTATATCATATCATAATTCATATATATATATAAGTTAACACGTAATCAGCCACACTTCTATGTTTAAATAAAAATATCCGATGAATTATGTTTAAAAGCTCTCAGGTGAGAGTGTTGTAAAAAGCTCCCTCACATATGAAAGAGTTCAGTTCAATTTTGGCTCTGTAGTGTAAAACATATATTTAATAAAGAAATAAATAATTGATAATTGGTAATAAAATAATTGGCGCCCAACGTATGGCTCGAATAAAAAAAGTTTAAGGGCAATAAATGTTAAATGTGGAAGTAATGCTGAACCAAAATTCAGCTCCAAACACACCAAAGTGAAAAAACACGTTTTGAGCAAATACTGCGTGCGGAAAAGCGTGTCTCAGCACGTTTTTTGTATTTTGTTAAACGCGATATTTAAATT
>NW_024032888.1:0-9059 GCF_002237135.1 Teleopsis dalmanni
GCAAATCATGCAAAATTGTTATATTATTCTGTTTAATGAATTATTATTATTAAGACATATTGAATTAATTGCTGCAAGTTAATTGCTACACTCATTAAATTTGATGAATGTTACCAATATATGAATAAGCTACAATTCAGTTTGAGCAATGAAGCGTAAACGAAACATTGGACCACTAATTTTAAACAGCAAAAAACACAAGTGCAAAAAAAGATTTAATGAAATAAGTGTTATTTAACACTTACTTTGTGCTCAATGGTCGTTTGTAGATTCTTATCCAAATGCACCTTTATAATTTGGGTGCCATCAAATTTGGCACGAATACGTTTGCCTACGATCTCTGCTGGAAACACTAAATCTTCTAAAATAAAATACACAGCAGTTAAACTACGCGAACGGATTATTGCACCGTCTTGTTTTTACGAAAACTTTGTAGTTACTCGTTCACTATCTAAGTCTTTACGGTGCTGATATAACTCTTCCTCTTCAAGTGGTCCTTGCAAACCCTTATGAAATATTTTTCTCATCCACCAGAAACTCCATCTCGAAAATATATTACCGGTTGAGTAGGGATTCTTTGGGCGTTCAATTTTTCTTCTAGTCCGATTCATGTTAAATTTCTTTATTTACAGTTACGTTTGGTTATGATAAACCAAAAATGTAGTAATAAATTCGAAGTTCAAGAAATGAAGATAACCGACACGAGCACCACTCAATATGGTGAATGCAACAAAAATTTTTTAAATCGTGAATAACAGTAAATAGCAATGCAAAAAATTTACAATATTTTTTCAATGTTACAACAAAACTTTATAGACAATGTACGGTAATTATGCGTACTCGTTCTCGTATTCGTACAACAGAAATTATTTTCAAATAATTCCTTATGCAAATCATGCAAAATTGTTATATTATTCTGTTTAATGAATTATTATTATTTAGACATATTGAATTAAGAGAATGTTTTTATTTAATTTGTATGTTTCGTATTTTTTTTCATAGTAATGAAAAATTTTTATTGTGATCAGAATAAAAAAAACACTAAACAAAATAGATAATAAAAAAAATAATTACTAAAGCTTTTAAGCACGTGTGCAAATGTAAACAAAAGAAACTTTTAATAGATGTTAATGATTGGGTTTAATAAAACTAAAAACTTTTTTTAAATGTAATATGCTCTTTAAACATTCTGCACATATTTAAGTATTTTAAGAAATGTGACAACATTGCATTTATGATGAAATCCATCAAATTATGTTTGTGTATGTTTATGAGAGAACAAATAGTAGAATGAATAAAAATTAAGCAAGAAAATATATTTTCTACAGTATAAGATAAATGCATACGTAGAAACACACATATATATGATACATATGCATACAGAGAAAAAGCACGGAAAAGTAAATAAAGTTTCGGAAAGTAAATTTATAGAAGACAAAAAAAAAAAAAAAAAAAATCTTAATTTATGTTTAAATGCCCTGCAATATTTGAATGTATTTGTTACACAAGCAAAATACACTTACAACACTTAGCACATCGCAAATTGAGAGGGAAACACATACCAAAAAACCATATGCTCAAAATCGCATATAAAGTTTCGTACAAAAACATCAAGAAACCGAAACTGGAGAAGAAAGTATGTCGCAGAGCAATAAAAATAAAACAACAAAAAAAAAAAAAAAGACCATAATAATAGTGCCAGGAAAGATCTTTGGTATTTCAGAAATTTTTTTTTATCTAACCACTAAGTTATACATCAACCCCTAAAACTTTTCCACTTACGAATAATTAAGTATCTCATTAAAATGGCGAATATAAAAATATGCAAAAACATATATATACGTCGCAAATATTGAAGTTTATACTAAGAGAAACTGTTTAAATCTATACAATTTAATACATTGAAAACATAATTACACTAATAATTTATGTACTAATTTGGACTTGATGTCACTCATATTTGGAAAATGTGTTTCCTCTTTTTCCCCCCCAAGTCGAAAACTGTACGTATTTTACATACACATACGCACACTAAAACATCACGAAAATATGAAGAAAAAACGACTTCGGACGAAAGTTAGATTTCGTTTATATTCGTCACCAACGTCGTTGTTGGTGACCGCCGTCTTATTGATCGTTAAAAAAAGAAAACTGTTCGAATTTCACACTTTTTCAAAATTAATAAAAAATAAAAAATAAAAAATAAAAAAACAAAAAAAGTAAAAAAAAAATACTTTGCAGGAAAAATCAAAATGGCCGCAACAACACTTTATGTCGAAAAATATTCAATTTAAATAATTTTTAAAGAAAATTAACATATTTCTGTTAAGAATTTTATAAATTTAATCAAAAATTTATTTTCTATTATGGAAAGTTAGGCAGAAACTGACGCTAATAAAACATGCCCAAAAGTACTTATGTAACACAACTATTGATTGAAATTTATTTCACTAATACGAATTATTCATTTCAAATAAGGGAAATCCACTATTAAAGTTAAATTAATTATTAAAATTTTCCATTAAAAGTAAAATTTTTGTTCATTCTTAGCTAAATATGCTTTATGTTAAAAAAAACGTATACACACTTTTCGGAAAATTACTCCATTTTGAATTGATCCCCAGTAAATGTATTCAGTGTTTTTTTTTATTTTTTGCTTTTAATCAATTTCCAAAGATATTAACGTACACGAAACTTAAACATTAAACCAATATCACATTTTAAAGCAAAGCAATCATTATATATATGTTTAATTATACAATTTATCAACTTTGTATTAAAAAAAAAAATTTTTTTTTTTTTTTGCACAAAAACCCAACAACACGGAGCAATAAAAAATCATAATAACAAAATATACGGTGTGTAGAAAATGTGGATTGTGTTCATTGGACACCTAATGTTGGTATGCTTCAACGAAAGCTCTGAAATGTGTAAGAGCGAACTGCGACATCTTATAGAATTTATTATTTTTGCCATAAACAAAAATATATTAAATATTTCATATATATTTAATATATATGAAATATATTAAATATTAGAATATTAATATTAAATAAAATCGAATTATTAAAAATTATTAAACCAGTAAACATTAGAATATTGAAGTTCAAATATTAAAAATTAAATAATGATAGTACTCAATTAATTAAAATAAATTGATTAAAATTTCTTATATACCAGATATTCTTATACACAATATAACATGTATATATTTTATATTATAATTGAATATCGAACCTTGACCAACCATCTATTAAATAACAATTGAACTAAAAGAACTTAACTAATACATCGCAATTATAATCAAACAAAATTACGTATTTTAACGTTTTGTATATCAACCACAAAAAAGCAACATAAACCTAAATATCTAAATATTATAATCTCAAATTTTTAATTCATCAGATTCATAATAAAATATAAATCATTTCCAGATACAAGCAAAACTAAAAAATGGAAACAAAACAAACCAATCTTGCAATTTCATCAATCACAAACAAGGATGATTCAACAAATCCAATTCATACCACTAATCCTCCACCAATGCCAATGTTAAACTCATCACATCATCAGGATGCAGAAAATGAAATAATAACCATATGTGGTAAGTATCACAAATCCCAACATTATCAATATCAATATTCTATTACAAATCATAAAATATCTTTCATAAATTACTAAATAATAATAATCTCATTACAATATTATAAAATTAATTTATACATAATATCATTATAATATTCTTCACATTAAATATCAAAATAAGTCCTAATCTAGTTGGATATATATCCACAAAAATTCTAATGTTAATATGTATTCGAAGATCTATTACATATAAATCATACATATACATCTACCAATATCTATACTCATCATAAAATTAATTTAATCCATACTATTTTATAATATATTCTATCAATCGCATGAACTAAATAATTAATAAAAATGTGTTTAAATAATAGAAAAATAATAATACACCTTATTAAAATCAATATTTCCAGATTCAGACACATCTATATTCCAACTGCATGACACAACCTCAGCATCATATCATCCCCTAAATGCTTCCATTGACAATACCTCAATCAACACAAACAAACGTAAAAAACTCAACCAATCAACAATCGACACACAAACAAGAACCATAGATGCACCACAAACAAATTTATCATCAAACAAAGCATATTAGAAAAAAATTATTCAGGTATATTATCGCATAATTATAAGAATACCTTATTCATCAACAATAACAATATTTCTTATTATACATCAGATGATTCATCTACCCTATCTAACCTAACAAATAATATAAATACTCAGGTGGCAAACGTCTTAAAACCACCAATACTTTCATCTACCAAAACAAAAATTAATATTTCTTTTCTATTCATTATGTATGTAACTGAGAAAAATGTTAATTTTATTGATAACTGAATGTGTAAAAAACTGTGTGATTGGTAATGACTCTGTTGACCGTAGCGTGTAATTAATTAGTGAGAAACATTAAAACAACAAATTCGTTACTAATTAAAATTCAAATACAGTAGCTTTATACGCTGTCACCGAAAATGTCGCTTTGGACAGACAGCAAGACAGACACACAACCTTTTTAAGAAATTTGAATTACAAATACTTTAAGGCGAAGATTTTAATTAATTAATTGGACACACTTTTCGATATGCCAAAAACGACGCATACTAAGTGGCTTTTTGCTCTTGATACACTGAATACTTCCCACACTGTTTTTGGTTAGACCAATATGCAGCGCGGTACCGGCCAGATTGAGCATTTAAGTCTCACTGACAAAAGAGTAAAAGACTTCTTAAAGTAACCGCAACATCTTAAGCATAAAATATGTAGTAATTCTATTTAAGCGCAGTGTAAACTTAGCAGCGGGAAACAAATTAAAATTAATAAATTAATTTTTTAATTTAAATATGAACAAAGTATGAGTATATATAGTACGAGTTTGTAGAACGCATAAAGTAGTTGTTTTACAACTTCAATAATTACAATATCAGGTCATAATCATAAAATCTATATAAATGTATTTTTAAATTTTAAAAATAATGTATACTTCGATCATTAATTATTATTTAATAAGTCTTTTCGTTAAATAAGATTAATACAATTCAAAAAAATAATCATAAGTAGTAATCATAAATAAAATATTATTAAAAAAAAAAAGTCAAAATTATTAAAGCAATTTTTCTATTTCTTACAATATGTTAAAATTTTTATTTCTTAAAGTGAGTTTAAACGATCAGATTGGTTTTTTTTTCACCCTATTGCAAAATTAGACCAACCTTGGTCAAAATTTTCGACAGAAAGGAAGTACATTTTTGCCACTGAACAATAAATTAACACAACACAAGTGCAAAATAAGATTTAATGAAATAAATAACACTTACTTTGTGCTCAATGATCGTTTGTTGGTTCGCAATGGTCGTTTGCGGGTTGGTTTTGGCAAAATCTTGCGTTCTCCTATCACTACAACATGCTTTCCAGAGAACTTTTTTTTCAAGTTCACGCACCAAAATTGGCTGGCGATAATAAAAAAAATCTCAAATAATATAAAACGAGATTTCGGGAGTGCACAAAATTTTTTTATGTGTGAAAATTTTGCTCAAAAAATCCACAGTAAACTCGTAACAAATGCAGAAATAAAAAGTATGCGACGCGAGTGCTAAAAAATCTACAGTAAACTCACGCTAATGTCGGAAACAAAAAAGTACGCGACGTGAGTGTAAAAATTAATAAAAATTCCTGCAATACATAACACCCGATAACAAAGGTGTTTGCAGCGAATTTTAATTATCAAGTATCCCAAAAAAAGGGAGAAAAGTGACATAAAAATTAAAAATCTTAAAAGTAAATTAAAATTAACAATCAAATTGTGAATTTGTGTTGGAACATAAAAATATGTATAAATAAAAATATACAATAACTACATTAAAGTACTTCATGTACAAGTTGTATTTCAAAACATAAAATAAATTAAAAGACAAATATTCCGGTACACAAAGTGGTACAAAGTTTTTAAAAAAAAGAAATATTTTTAAAAAAAGTGCAAACATATTTACAAAACCTTGCTATAATTAAATTAAAATAAAAAAAACCGGGTACGTTGGATTAAGAAGGTAAACAAAAATATTACGTAAACAAGTATTAAACAAATGTAAATTAATTCTTACAAATTGTATAACAAAACAAATGAACAAGAAATAAAAAATAAATTAATGTAGTTTAAAAATTGTATTACTTTTAACCGAAAAACCGGAGAACCGGAAATCCGTATTATTATCATCGAATATATAATTAATATAAAAAAAATCTAAACCGAAACGCAAACGATTTCTTATAAATTGACAGCAGAGCTCAATGTTTAGCACAAAAAGCTACTGTAATAACACCTAACCGGTGTATAATCATAGAAATAAAAACTTGTTTACAAATTTTTGAATGTATAAAATAACTTCTTAGTCCCGTCAACCAAATAAAAGCCAAATAGTATTTAAAATAAATGAAAATTTTTAAAATTATACTAAAACAAATCTTATAAAATTAAAAATTGCTGAAAAATATAATGCATGCGTATTTTTTAACAAACAAATTTTACAAAATTATATGCTAAAATCAAAATGTACTAAATGTACAATATATAAGAAAAAAAAAGTACATAATTATTTCAAAATCATAGTTTTATAATGTACATAAAAAAAATACAATATATACAACAAACAAAAATATGCCTACAGAAATTAATTAACGATTTGATTTACTGCATTATTCACGCTTTTACTAACAAATTAAAGGTGGTGGTGTGTGTGCTTGTTGTTTTTCTCTAAATGAGTATTATTACATATTACTATCTAAAACAAAAACTTTTTGACTAATGTAATAATATATTTTAGGCGTATTATACATATTTTTTTAATAATATTTTATGGAACAATTTTAACACACAACACTTTAAGCTTTAAAAATTTTACACATAGAAAATGTCTTGAGACTCTCTAATAAATCTATGGAGCAACAAGAATGGGAACAATACTGTTCTGTTGCTTTAACAATTTAATTGTGAAAAAAAAACCCTATTTTGTTTAATAACAACAGATTTATAAAAAAATATATGAAAAATGCCTAACTATATATAATAAACTATAATTTTCACAATATTTAGAATTTAATTATTTTTAATATGAATTAATGTCTCTAATATCGTAGACCGATTTTTTTTTGTTTGTTTTTAATTTTTAATTTTTAGTTTCTTTTTTTTGTGTAAATGAAAAGTAAAAAAATATTGGCAAGTAAATATATATATACAAACGAAATTTATGATTTTAGATATTATGATGAGAATCAGCAGTAAAATACAAAAATTCAATAATGTGAATAGCATGTGTAATATATATGTGTGTGTATGTGATGAACAATTTAATATATCTAATTTATTTATTTATTTATTGTCTAGTAGGAAGCAGTGTTAAGAAAAACCAAATCAGCACAAAAATTAGATTCGCTTTAATTTATATAGTAGAGTTTTTCAAAGAAGAAAAGACAAGTAAGTTTTTTTATTTTAAACACAACAAAAAATATTTTACAAAAATCTACATAATAATATTAACACAAAAACAACTAATTTGGAAAATAATTTTAGATTTTATAAATAAAAGCACAGCTTGTCTTTTCTTGTTTAAATATATGTTTGCTTGTTTTTTTTCTTGTAGTTTAAATAAATTCTCTTCTTTAATAACATAAGATACTAATTATGTAAAGCTTTTTGAGCACGACATATAAAATTCTTTCAGATATTCTATTTAGCAATATATTGTAAATATTAAGGCGATTTTTTAAACTATTAAATTTTTATAATGCGTTACATGAAAAATATTTACTTCTTTAGTAAATTTTTTATATAAGTTTCTGGCTAACTTAACTATGTTAATCTTCAAGTATATTAATTCTAACGTTGTTCAAAATTACAGATCTTATTAAAAAAAAGTCCTGATATCTATAACTAACTATATATTTTATTTGTCGTGCTCGGAGCCTTTGTTCTTCTTCTTTGAATGTTTCGTACTTAGAACTTACCTTGTGGGTCCCGTTGCTGTGCATCTTGTGTTGTCAGTAACAATTCATCCTGAGATCTATCATGTTGCCAGGGTGCGTAGCCTAAAAGAAGAAACGCGTGTTTAAAAATTTTGAAATGAACATATATCCTTAGAAATATGTATTACAATAAAATTTCAAGTCATTAAACTACAATTTACTTGTGGCATTTTATATTATACGCAAGGCTTAAATAATTTAAATTACATTTCATTTATTTAGATTTTTGAAAAATCATTGATTAATTGTTCAAGTATATAACTAACTTATTAAATTATTTGTTAAAATTATATTTTATGTTCACTAATATTTCGATTACATTCTATGGTCTTTCTTCAGGATACTGATAGATTATAATATAATCAAGGTACTGTACTGATTAGACTACAGTCAAAAATTAGTGAAAACAAAATATATTTTTTTTATAATTTAAAAATTGTGCATTATTTAAACAATTAACAAATTAAGCTCGTCATTAAAACAATAAATTTAATTTTGTTGTAATATAAAATATAACGAAAGAAACTTGTTTTAAATAAAAAAGTTAAAACAATAAATTACAACTACAACAAATTTTATATTTAATTTTAAGACTTTTTGTAGAATGTTTGGGTAATTTTTTATAGTGACTTAAAAATTTTACTACATAAAATGCAATTATTTACCTTGACTAGATCCTTCTCCTCCTTGACTTGTACCAGCATTATGATCTAAATCATCCATACCCATTTCTTCATCATTGACCTGAGGTTGCTCCTGTAGCACCTACACTCATTCCTGTCGATAATGCTGTTGATGATGTCGAAATTTGTGCGGCAGCTGCTGTTATAGCGCCAGCACCAGCTAATTTTGCAGGCTGCTGAAGTAATTCGGATTGATTAGATTGCATTTGAGAGGAGTTTGAGTTGTCATGAATATCTGCAAATGAAATAAATAAATATTAGGTT
>NW_024032889.1:0-9056 GCF_002237135.1 Teleopsis dalmanni
TTAGTTTATTATTCATTAGTTGGAAATTTTAATTTTTATAGTTTAAATTTATTGAGAGATAATAGTTGAATTATATTAAAAGGAATATCTGGTTTATTATTTATAAGAATTATTGGTGGAGGATTTTTAAATTGACTGTTATTTGGCACCCCTTCAATAATTTGTTTACCTTTTTTATTAAAATTATTAACTTTAATTGTGTGTATTTTAGGGGGATTAGTAGGATATTATATTTCAAAAATTTCTTTATATTTTTTCAATAAATCTTTACAAAATTATTTTATTTCTTTATTTTTTGGTTCGATGTGATTTATGCCTAATATTGTTACATATGGGTTAATTTTTAATTTTTTATTTTTAGGTAAAAATTTGTATAAAAGTTTTGATCAGGGTTGATCTGAATTTTTTGGAGGATTTTATTTATATAAAAATTTATTGGGATATTCAAAATTTAATCAAATTTTGCAGAATAATAGTTTAATTATAATATTAATAAGTTTATTTTTTTTGTACTAATATTTTTTGTTATTTGGTGTTTAAATAGCTTATAATTAGAGTATTACGTTGAAGTTGTAAGGGAGATTTATGTTATCTTTAAATACTTAAAGAATTAAAATTAGTAATTTATAAATAATAATATTTATTTTTACAATGAAAATGTAATGTTTTTATTAAACTAATAAATAAATATAGAAATATAAATGGAATTTAACCATTAAAAATAAAAGTTAGCAGCTTTTTTTTGTTCATCATATTTCTTTAATTGGAATTTTATTCAATTTTATTATTAACAGTAATAAACCTCTATTTTGGTTTCAATTAATATTAAGAATAAGGGTAATTTACCTAATTTTTAGGTCGAAACTAAATGTGATGTATCACTTCATATTCTTTATAAGATAGATTACATAAAATAATATTTTTTGAATGCAAATCAAATGTTAAATTTAACTACAATCCTAAAATAAATTTTCCATTTAATTAGATCAATTTAATATCCCTTGATTTCATTC
This sequence comes from Teleopsis dalmanni, assembly GCF_002237135.1. Taxonomy (NCBI): domain Eukaryota; kingdom Metazoa; phylum Arthropoda; class Insecta; order Diptera; family Diopsidae; genus Teleopsis; species Teleopsis dalmanni. The sequence continues at coordinate 1,014 of NW_024032889.1, forward strand.
ATGATACACACCAATTAATAAAATAATTAAAAAGATAATTGAAGTTATTCTTCATATAAATAAATTTGAAAAATTTAAAATTATAATTATAGGTAAAATTAATGCAATTTCAACATCGAAAATTAAAAAAATAATTGTAATTAAAAAAAATGAAGTGAAAATGGAATTCGTGAAGAAGATTTTGGATCGAATCCACATTCAAAGGGGGAATTTTTTTCTCGATCATTAAGTATTTTTTTGATAAAATTGAAGCTAAAAATATTACAATAGAACAAATTGTTAAAATAATTATTGCTATAATTGTTAATAATAAAATTATCTAATCTATATTTTATAGACTTTATGATTGGAAGTCATATATACTTTTTATATTATTTAGATAAATAATGAATTTAATTATCTTCCTCATCAATAAATAGAAATATAAAGAAATAATCAAACAATATCAACAAAATGTCAGTATCAAGCAGCTGCTTCAAATCCAAAATGATGATTTTTGGAAAAATGATTATTTAAATGACGAATTAAACAAATTATTAAAAAAGTTGTTCCAATTAAAACATGAATTCCATGAAATCCTGTTGCTATAAAAAATGTTGACCCATAGATAGAATCAGCAATTGTAAATGGGGCTTCGATATATTCATATGCTTGTAAAATTGTGAAATAAATTCCTAATAAAATAGTAAAAAATAATCCTTGGGAAGTTTGTGAGTGGTTATTTTCTATTAATCTATGATGAGCTCATGTTACAGTAACTCCTGAAGCTAATAAAATAGCTGTATTTAATAATGGGATTTGAAATGGATTAAAAGGGGAAATTCCTATAGGTGGTCATGAAGCTCCTAATTCAATAGTTGGAGATAAACTTCTATGAAAAAAAGCTCAAAAAAATGAAACAAAAAATAAAACTTCAGATAAAATAAATAAAATTATTCCTCATCGTAATCCTGTTGTTACTATAAATGTATGTAAGCCTTGGTATGTTCCTTCTCGACAGACATCTCGTCATCATTGATAAACAGTAATAATAATAATAATGTTTCCTAAAATAAATAATGATATATTATATTGATGGAATCATTTAATTATTCCTGAAACAATTGTTATTGCACCAATGGCTCCTGTTAATGGTCAAGGGCTATAATCTACTAAATGAAATGGATGATTTGAATGAGTTGACATTAATTTACTTCTCTGGAATAAAGTGTTCTTAATACTGCGAATACATAAGATTGAATAATAGCTACAGCAGATTCTAAAAGTAATAATAAAATTTGTCTAAATAATAAAATTGATAAAATCAATGAAGTTAAAGATGGACCTGTATTTCCTAATAGAGTTAATAATAAATGTCCTGCAATTATATTAGCAGTTAATCGAACTGCTAAAGTTCCTGGTCGAATAACATTTCTAATTGTTTCAATACAAACTATAAATGGTATTAAAATTGCAGGAGTTCCTTGAGGAACTAAATGAGCAAATATATGTTGAGTATGATTAAGTCAACCATAAATTATAAATGAAATTCATAATGGTAAAGATAAAGATAAAGTTAATGTTAAATGACTAGTTCTAGTAAAGATATAAGGAAATAATCCTATAAAATTATTAAATAAAATTATTGTAAATAAAGAAATAAAAATTAATGTTGATCCATTTTTTCCTGTAGGGCCTAATAATGTTTTAAATTCTTTGTGAAGGGTTAATAAAATGTTATTTCATAAAATATTATAACGAGAAGGAATTAGTCAGTAAATTATTGGGATTATAATAATTCCTAAAAAAGTTCTAATTCAATTAATAGAAAAATTAAAAATACTTGAAGAAGGGTCAAAAACAGAAAATAAATTTGTTATCATTTTCAATTAAATATCTTTGTTGTTAATTTATAACTTAATGATTTTGATGAAGTAGGTAGTATATAATAATAATTTATTATATTAAAAATAATAAAAATTATAAAAAATAAAAAAAATAAACTTAATCAATTAATAGGAGCTATTTGTGGAATTAAAAAATATTAATTAATTAATAATTTTAGTTTGACATACTAATGTTATTTATTTAACTAATTTTTTCATTAGAAGTAATTGCTAATTTACTATGAAATGGTTTAAGAGACCAGTACTTGCTTTCAGTCATCTAATGAATTAGAATAATTTATGATTCATTTAATGAAAAAGTTAGTTGGAATACTTTCAATTACAATAGGTATAAATCTATGATTAGCTCCACAAATTTCAGAACATTGTCCATAAAATAATCCAGGACGATTAATAAAAAAATTAGTTTGATTTAAACGTCCTGGAGTTCCATCAACTTTTACACCAAAAGCTGGAATTGTTCAAGAATGAATTACATCTGCAGCAGTTACTAAGATTCGAATTTGAGAGTTTATAGGTAAAATAACTCGATTATCTACATCTAAAAGTCGAAAATTATTAATATTTAATTCATTTGTTGGAATTATATAAGAGTCAAATTCAATATTTATAAAATCAGAATATTCATATGATCAATATCATTGATGACCAATTGTTTTTAATGTAACTAAAGGCTCATTAATTTCGTCTAATAAGTATAATAATCGTAAAGAAGGAAAAGCAATAAATAATAAAATAATAGCAGGTAAAATAGTTCAAATAATTTCAATAGTTTGTCCATGTAATAAATTTCGATTAGTATAATTATTAAAAAATAATATAAATATTAAATAACCAACTAAAATAGTAATTATAACTAAAATTATTAAGGTGTGATCATGAAAAAAAGTTAATTGTTCTATTAAGGGTGAAGCTCTATTTTGAAGGTTTAAATTTGATCATGTTGAAATTTCTAATAAAAGTAAAATACTTTATATATGAAGCTTAAATCCATTGCACTAATCTGCCATATTAGAAATTAGTTAATAATGGTAATTCTGAATATCTGTGTTCAGCAGGAGGAGAATTTTGAAATCATTCAATTGAAGAATTTAATTGAATTGAGTAAATTATTTGTCGGTTTATAATTATACTTTCTCAAATAATATATAGAAATAAAATAATTCTTAATAATGAAATTGTAGATCCAATTGTTGAAATAATATTTCATATAGTATAAGCATCTGGATAATCTGAGTATCGTCGAGGTATACCAGCTAATCCTAAAAAATGTTGTGGAAAAAGGTTAAATTTACTCCAATAAATATAATTATAAATTGACTTTTTAAAAGTTTTGCATTTATATATAATCCTGTAAATAGAGGGTATCAATGAATAAATCCAGCTATAATAGCAAATACAGCTCCTATTGACAAGACGTAATGAAAATGGGCTACAACATAATAGGTATCATGTAAGATGATATCAACAGAAGAATTAGCTAGAACTACTCCTGTCAATCCTCCAACTGTAAATAAAAATACAAATCCTAAAGCTCATATAGTAGTAGGAGAATAATTCAATTGGGTTCCATGAATTGTAGCTAATCAACTAAAAATTTTAATTCCTGTTGGAACAGCAATAATTATTGTTGCTGACGTAAAATAAGCTCGGGTGTCAACATCTATACCTACTGTAAATATGTGATGAGCTCATACAATAAATCCTAATAATCCAATAGCTAATATAGCATAAATTATTCCTAAAGATCCAAAAGTTTCCTTTTTTCCTGATTCTTGTCTAATAATATGAGAAATTATTCCAAATCCTGGAAGAATTAAAATATAAACTTCTGGATGCCCAAAAAATCAAAATAAATGTTGGTATAAGATTGGGTCTCCTCCACCAGCAGGGTCAAAAAATGAAGTATTTATATTTCGATCAGTTAATAATATTGTAATAGCACCTGCTAGAACAGGTAAAGATAATAATAATAATGCAGTAATTACAACAGATCAAACAAATAAAGGTATTCGATCAAAAGTAATTCCTGAAGATCGTATATTAATAACAGTAGTAATAAAATTTACAGCTCCTAAAATAGAAGAAATTCCTGCTAAATGTAGTGAAAAAATAGCTAAATCAACGGAAGCTCCTCCATGAGCAATAATAGAAGATAAGGGTGGATAAACAGTTCATCCTGTTCCAGCTCCGTTTTCAACTATACTTCTTATTAAAAGAAGAGTTAAAGAAGGAGGTAATAACCAAAATCTTATATTATTTATTCGTGGGAAAGCTATATCTGGGGCTCCTAGTATTAAAGGTACTAATCAATTTCCAAATCCACCAATTATGATTGGTATTACTATAAAAAAATTATAATGAAGGCGTGTGCTGTAACAATTACATTATAAATTTGATCGTCTCCAATTAAAGCTCCTGGGTGTCCTAATTCTGCCCGAATTAAAATTCTTAAAGAAGTTCCCACTATACCAGCTCATGCACCAAATAGAAAATAAAGGGTTCCAATATCTTTATGATTAGTAGAAAAAAGCCATTGTCGCGATTGATTAAATGGCTGAAATTTAGGCGATAGATTGTAAATCTATTTATAAGAATTATTTCTTTTTAATCAATAGCTGGCTTTATAGTCAAATAAATGATTTTAGACTGCAATTCTAACGGTGTATTTTATACTAAGGCTTAAGAATTATTTCATATTTCCAGCTTTGAAGGCTATTAGTTTCATTAACTTAAAACCTTTAATTTAATAAAGATAAAAAATTATTGAAACTAATAAAAGACCAAATCTAGAAAAAATGAAATGATTAAATAAATGAAATTAAACTTATTTTTGTTTAAATTATAATATAAAATTTTTGATTCAAAAAAATTTATTATAAATGCTGAATAAGTTAAACGAAGGTAAAAAAATAGGGTAATTAAGGAAGTTATCAAAAGAATTATTAATAATATTATTCTATTATTAATAATTATATATTGAATAACTCATCATTTTGGTAAAAATCCTAAAAAGGGGGGTAATCCTCCTAAAGATAAAAAATTTATAAAAGTTAAATATTTAAAATTTTTTATTTTATTAAAAATTATGAAAAGTTGATTAATATGTGTTAGTTTATAGACATTAAATATTAATATTAATGTAATGGATAAAAAACAATAAAATAAAAAATAATTTAGTCATATTATATTATTAGAATTTATTGAAATTAATATTCATCTGATATGATTAATTGAAGAAAAAACTATTAATTTTCGTAAAGAAGTTTGGTTTAATCCTCCAATGGCTCCAATAATAGCAGAAAAAATAATTCTTATTCTTATTAAATAATTATTTCTAATATAAGAGACTAAACTTAAAGGGGCGAGTTTTTGTCAAGTTATTAAAATAATTAGATTTATTCATGATAATCTTTCTGAGACTCTAGGAAATCAAAAATGGAGAGGGGCGGCTCCTATTTTTGTTAGTAAAGAAGAAAGGATTATTAAATAATTTTTTTCTAAAGATTCATTAATTGAATTATTTTTTAAAATTAGAATAATTGAAAATAAAAGAATAACTGATCTGAATGCTTGAATTAAAAAATATTTTAAAGAAGCTTCAGAGGATATTAAGTTATTTTTATAATTAATTAAAGGAATAAAGGCTAATAAATTAACTTCTAATCCTATTCATGCTATTAGTCATGAATTTGAAGATATAGTAATTATTGTTCCTATGATTATAATTAAAAAAAATAAAATTTTAGATGAATTAATAAAAATTAAAAAAAAAGGGTTAAAACCTTTATAAATGGGGTATGAACCCATTAGCTTAATTAGCTTATCTTTTTAAATTTAATAAAAATAATTTTAATATATACATATAAATATATTTTAGTGTAAGAAGCACATAAGATTTTGATTCTTTTAGGAATAGTTTAATTCTATTAAATATAATGAATATGGTAAACCACATGATTTACTCTATCAAAGTAACCCTTTAATCAGGCAATTCATTTAAAATTTTCCATTTAAAATTTAAGATGGATTTTTATTTTTTAAGGATTTTGGTGTATTTTATAAAAAATTTATTTAAATATGGTTTTGTATATTTTTTTGTGTTTATTTAACTTTTTAAGTACGTTATTAAATTTTAAATATTAAATTAATTTTATTCATTTTTATATTTGTTGTTTTGTTGTTATTTATAAATATTAAATAAATATTATTTTTAATATATTTTTATAATATTAAAAATTTTTTATTTAAATTTTAAATGGAAAATTATTTAAAATTTAAAATTTAAGATGTGTTTTAAAATTTTTATTTTTTTTATACTTAATAAATATTATTTATATATAGTTTTATTTTAATTTTTATTTTTATTTTTTAAAAATAAAAATATTTATAGATAATTTTATTTTTCCTATATATATAACTATATATTAAATTAATATATTTATATAAATAAATTTATTTATATATAATTATAAATTTCATAATTTAAAATATTAAATATTACATAATTATTAAATATACTATATATATAAATATATAAGGGTGGAATTTAATATAAATAATTTAATTTAATAGGGTTAATATAATAATTGTTTGATATATATATATTAATTAATTAAATATTTATATATTTGGCAATATTTTTTAATGGAACATTAGATAAATATATAAATATTAAAAAATAGGAGATCCTTACCGATTTATACATTCCCAAATTTTTGATTCAAAATTAATATATATCTATTAATTAATTAAATATTTATATTAATATAGATATTTATTAATCTAACTTAGTATAGTTTAAAATAAAAACAATAAAAAATTAACATACATATACATATATTAATAAATAAATTTATAAAAATTAATATATTTTTGATTAAAAAAAATTATTTATAGTATATTAATTAATATTTAATTTTTTTTTATTTAAATTTTAAATGGAAAATTATTTTAAATTTAAAATTTAATATGTATTTTTAAATTTTTTATTTTTTTATACTTAATAAATATTATTTATATATAGTTTTATTTTAATTTCAATTTTTATTTTTTAAAAATAAAAATATTTACAGATAATTTTATTTTTCCTATATATATAACTATATATTAAATTAATATATTTATATAAATAGATTTATTTATGTATAATTATAAATTTCATAATTTAAAATATTAAATATTACATAATTATTAAATATACTATATATATAAATATATAGGGGTGGAATTTAATATAAATAATTTAATTTAATAGGGTTAATATAATAATTGTTTGATATATATATTAATTAATTAAACATTTATATATTTGGCAATATTTTTTAATGGAACATTAGATAAATATATAAATATTAAAAAATAGGAGATCCTTACCGATTTATACCTCCCCAAATTTTTGATTCAAAATTAATATATATCTATTAATTAATTAAATATTTATATTAATATAGATATTTATTGATCTAACCTAGTATAGTTTAAATTAAAAACAATAAAAAAAATAATAAGTATATATATATTAATAAATAAATTTATAAAAATTAATATATTTTTGATTAAAAAAAATTATTTATAGTATATTAATTAATATTTAAAATTTTTTTATTTAAATTTTAAATGGAAAATTAATTATTATTTAAAAATTAATATGTATTTTTAAATTTTTTATTTTTTTAATAAATATTATTTATATATAATTTTATTTTAATTTCAATTTTTATTTTTTAAAAATAAAAATATTTACAGATAATTTTATTTTTCCTATATATATAACTATATATTAAATTAATATATTTATATAAATAGATTTCTTTATATATAATTATAAATTTCATAATTTAAAATATTAAATATTACATAATTATTAAATATACTATATATATAAATATATAAGGGTGGAATTTAATATAAATAATTTAATTTAATAGGGTTAATATTATAATTGTTTGATATATATATATTAATTAATTAAATATTTATATATTTGGCAATATTTTTTAAGGAACATTAGATAAATATATAAATATTAAAAAATAGGAGATCCTTACCGATTTGTACATCCCCAAATTTTTGATTCAAAATTAATATATATCTATAAATTAATTAAATATTTATAATAATATAGATATCTATTGATCTAACTTAGTATAGTTTA
>NW_024032890.1:0-9053 GCF_002237135.1 Teleopsis dalmanni
TTTCCAAAAAATGGGTACATGTTTCAAACGGAGGCACGAATTAATTAAATCGCATAGGTAGATGATGCAGTTATTGGGTAAATTCCGAAGAACTTCAGCCGTTATTAAGTCAAAACCAGGAGATTTTTTGAGTTTCATTTTTAAAATTTGTTTTCTCACTTCTTCCGTAGTGACTGGAACAATTGCAGTGTCGCCTTCGGGCCAATTTGTACTTGACCCAATAACATCTTGGCCTTCATTTGGACTGAAAGTTTTCTCTAGGTGTTCAGCAAACAGGTTCGCCTTTTGAGAATTTGTTTTAGCCCAGTGAGTTTCGTTTATTTTTACTGGGGCAGACTGCTGCATTGGTCTGTTAAATGATTTAGCAGCTTTCCACAAAGAGTATTCATTATTTTTGTCTGCCGTGAGGCCCATCAGAAAACTATTAAAGGTATTATTTTTGTATGATTTGATGGCTGTGCGTAACTTTTTAGTTGCTCGGTTTAGTTGCGATTTAATTAACGGACATCTTGTTGCTTGCCAACGTTTTCGCAATTTTCGCTTCTCCGTAATCTTTTCTGTTATGAAGGGTGGGTATATTTTACCATGTAGAGTTTGTGGTTTGGTGTTGGTGTACTGTTCCACGCTGCCATCTGCAATTGCTGAGTGAAATGAAGTACTGCGTCATCTAGTTGCTCGCTGTTAACAATATGATCAGACTTGTGCAAATGTACAAGCTGAAGCTGAAAATATTTCCAGTCGGTAAATTTATTTGCTAACTTGGGTGTGTTCTGGTTTATTGTTGGATTTTGTGAAACTATCAGCAGCACTGGTGAGTGGTCAGAGCTAAAGTCGAAGCCTTCTGAGATGGTTAGGTGAGATGCTGGAATATTTTTGTAGACAAAGAAGTCTATTAGGTCTGGAACTTTGCTAGTATCCGACGGCCAGTACGTTGGTTTACCAGTTGAAATTGAATTGCAAGCTGCGAGTTGCATGGCTTTGTACATTTCTCTTCCTTTCGTTGTAGTAAGTCTTGAGCCCCAAAACGTATTTTTTGCATTGAAGTGTCCTCCAATTATAAAACGGCCTTGAAACCGTTTAAAAAGAGATAAGTAGTCTGCGCACTTCAACTGATGCCTGGCAGGACTATATAATCCAGTTACGACCAGCGGCTGATTAAAGGTTTCCACGGAAACAGAAGTAGCTTGAAATTCGATTGTGCTATATTGTTCTAGTAAGTGATGTTTTATCGAGTTTCTAATTATGACAGCGCTGCCACCCCTAGCGCAATTATCAGGATGTATGGTATGGTATAGAATATAGTTTTTAAACGTTATGTGCGATTGCTTAGTAAAATGAGCTTCAGCGATTAAACCAATATCAATGTTTTCGCTATTTAATACGACTTCGAGTTCATTTTTATGTTTTGTTAAGCCATTCGCATTCCATAAGAATAGTTTCAAACGATTAGTCATAATCTAAAAATTGCATATTGTGCTCTAGCACGCTCAGACGTTGTTCGAGCGTTTTAAATACCTCTTCTTGTAGATTAAGTTTTGTTAAGATAATTGACAACGCGTTGTTGCTTTGTGACTCAGTACTTTGAATGGGTCCCTTTACAGTTTGGGCGTAAGTGACTGTTCTAACACTAGTAGGTCCAGCAATTTTGGATTTACTTTTTGTTACAGCAACTTGATTATTTTCGTCAGCCTTAGTTTTGTCAGCTTTGTTTTTTAATTTTATTTTTTGTAATTCTTTAGCGACTATACAACCACGATAGTTCGCTGGATGCGGTTCGCCACAGTTGCAGCATTTAGGCTTATCGGACAGTGTCTTTTGGCACTCCGAAATTAAATGTTTGCCGGCGCATTTACAACAACGTGGAGGTTTTCCACAGAAATTTTTTGTATGACCGAACGATTGACATTTTTTGCATTGAGGAATTAAGTTTGACGGTTTGATGGGTTCAATCTTTACAATTGTGTTAAGAATACTTTTTATCTCATAGATTTTCTTTACATCTTCGGTTGAGTCAAATGACAAAAGGAACATATCAAGCGGTTCTTTAGACTTCCATTTGAGTTTGTTTATCGCACCGATTGCTTTTAAACCTTCGTTGTTTAAGTCATTTATAATCGATTCTTGATCACACGAATGGTGAAGATTTTTTACTATAACTTTTATTGGCCTAGTTTGCTTGTCTTCGCAGCTGAAGCAGGAAATATTTTCGTGACTTAATAGTTTTGTAACAGATCTGTAGTCAAAAGAGTCAAAAATTGATACTCTATATGAACCATTATTTATAAGTCTCACAAAAAACTTGTTTTTTTTAGTTGCAATAAGTTGGGCATGTAATTTTTTAAAATCATTTATGCCATTGATAACAATAGGAGGAGGTCGAGCAATTTTATTAGGGGCAGCTTGTCCTTTTTGGCAACTTTTATTTTATTATATTTATTTCAACACTAGGTCTACTTTGACTAGCTACTTCAGGAGAGGATTCGGCCTTACGTTTTTTAGTTGGTCTTTTCTTTTTTAAGATCCAGTCTGTCTCTCTGGCAAGTTCCTCCTCATCGGTTTCATATTTTGCAATTTCTGGTACGTTTTTAAAAGATTTTAATTTTTCGTTTTCACTATTCAGTGCAGTTAACTCATTGGATAATAATGAATATAAATTTTCAAGCTTTTTAATTTTATTCTGTAGTTCTGTATTTTCCTGTTCAAGTTTGATCATTTTTTCTTTATTTCCACCACCGGAGGTGGGGTATTAGCATCAGTCATATTAATTTCAAATTAATACTATTTTTAGCGCGTATATTTATACTAATAATATAAATTTAAATTTAAATTTTTACCTTAAAATTTATAAATAAATATTTTTAGCGTCCTTTCGCGTATTTATTTATTTAGCATTTGTTAGTTATTTAGCTATATTAATTACACAATTACACAATTTATTTAGTTTTTATAGATTTGTTTACAACACTTTTCTTGTGATTTAATTTAAGCTTAAAAGCTTTATTTGCTGTCTCTATCAGCTGTTTTTAAATGTGTGCGAATTTGAGGCAAAATTAACCACTTCAAAAACAAAGTAATTCCGCAAAATCAAAATCCGCTTTTTTACATAAAAACAATATAAATATGTTAATATTTTATTTTGTCGGGCACTATATTTTATAAATTTTTTAAAGAGTCACTGTCTCGGTTTTATTTTTTTGTGATAAATTTAAATTAATTTATACGTTTTACACTTAGAAAAAACATCAAAGTACGCAGTGATATTTTTTGTGCGCGCACCTCAAGTCCAATGACATAGTTACTAGTTACTGAATAACACACACAATATTTCATACCTATTACCTCAAACCAAAAACACCTCTCATACTCTATTATAGCTATAGGTTTAAAAAAAAATAAAAAGAAACAACAACCATCGGAATTTTAAAGTCGTAGCAGAAATCTACGTCAATTACACTTACTACCGCAAACACAACTGTTTTACTTTCAGTTTTTGCCGTAATCATTAGTGTATAAAAAAAACTCACCTACTACCTTAAACTAAACTCCTCAGGAGTTTTAAGTCATAGCCGTAGGTTACTAAATTCTAAAACAAAAACAAAAAAAATATTTATGTCTACTACCTCACATAAACTTTTACTAAATTTTATCGTGGCTGCAAGCAAAAAAAACAAAAAAAAAAAACACAAACAAATTACTAACGATTCTCTAACTCTGTCATCTTGTCTGTCTGCCAAGCTATGTGTTGTTTGCACCTCTTGATGTAGGTCATGGCTTCCTTCTCCATTGGAAATTACAAGTCCTAAGTCATTCACCTTAATACAAACATCTTTTTCATCTTGCATAAAGATTCCAATAAAAATGATATTATTTGTTTTTGCGTATCACTATTACTAATTGTTCGCATAAATCTTAAAAATAATAAAAAAACTTTTGTTGAGAAAAAAAATTTGCACAAAAAAATTATTTGCGCTCTGCCAAAAATCAAACAAAAAAAACAAAGAAAACCAAAACTCCGGGGTGCCATGCACGCGGCGCGGTTGTAATCCTTATTAATTAAAGATTATAAAAAAAAAAATCTTAAAGGTTTGTGCACGTTTCTTTGTTTGTGAAAATAGAATCTATTTTAAGAATTTAAAAAAACTATGATTAAGGTGAAATTTAACGAAATTTTTGGTTGTCAAGTTTTCTTTGTCTCTACTGTCTACATTGCCACTTGTTGAGGCAACCATCTTTGGTCCGCTGTTCATCGGTCTATTCTGTCAAATATATATATATATAAAAACAATATCTTTTTAAAAACAATTTTAAAACTTTTCAAAACCTCCTCTCTTTTATATATATATGTATATGTCTATTAAATTATTATGGATTGTATAGATATATCTATAATATTATTATTTTGTTATTTATTACGTCTTTTAATTCGGTCCTGTCTTCGTATTAGTGTCTCGTTGGGAGCCATTTGTTGTGTCCGGTCTTCGGTGGGCGAAGTAACAAAGCAGTGAACGTGGAGCGGTGACATGGTGGCCAGCCCGGTATGCTTGCCGGTTTTGGGGGTGGTTCTTCTCACGCTCAGCAACAATCGCGGATATCAACAAAAATTCATGTCACGTGTTTGCTGTGGAAGAAAACCATTTTTGTGCAGAACCTACATCTAACACAATCACAATATAGCCATTGCCTGATTGGGTTCGCTATATTGCAGCAGCTTGAAACGTCCTCGTCTGTTTTGTCTGTAACATCTTTCACACTACATTCACTCGGTCACTCTTCAATTTATATGCATTCTATTTTTCCCTAGCACTTCCACCACCGCCAAATAACTAAACCCTACTCCTGCATATTATTTGAGTTTTCCATCAAAAAAAATTTTTCGTTTTCTTTTTTTTTTTTATAATTTTTATTTCCTTTTTTTTCTTTTTTTCTTTTATTTTTTTTTTTATTCAACAAAAGTCATGACCATAATAATCTTAGTAATCTTAAACTTAACTAAAAAAAATCATAATAAAAAAAAAACAAAAAAAATAAGAGAGAAAAAAAAAATATACACAACCCAATCTTTTAACTAAATTTTTAAATAAATCAACAATTTCTCTTTACATAAGTTCGCGTGTCTTACCTTACAGCTGCTAGAATGACGTCACCCACGCTGCTGTTGACCTAGCTGAAACTTATGAATAATTAAAAAAAATATATATATGTATTTTTATATAATTATGACTCTTTAATATAAAAAAATTTTAAAATCTTTTTTTTTCTTTTCTCTCTTTTTTTTCGTTACTCTTATTTTTTTCTTTTTTTTTCTCGTATATATATCGTATGCAATTTTAAGACAATATTCAGTAATTAATATAATTCAACTTTCGAGATAATCTTTTTTTTTACATCCAAATTTAATTCCTAATTTTTTTTTATTTTTTTTTATATACATATACCATATGCAATTTTTAAGATAATATTTAGTAATTAATACAATTCAACTTTCAGGGTAATCTTTTTAACATCCAAATTTAATTCCTAATTTTAATTTTCCTTTTTTTTTATATACATATACCATATGCAATTTTTAAGATAATATTTAGTAATTAATACAATTCAACTTTCAGGGCAATCTTTTTAACATCCAAATTTAATTTCTAATTTTAATTAATTCATCACATTTATATGTTAGGGAAAATTAAAAATATACAATGGAATATATCTAATAAAAAAAATATATAAAAAAAATAAAAAAAATATATAAATGCAGACACGTGTGTTTCAGTATAAGACAGATTTTTTTCTAGTGCAGGAATACCTGTACACCACTGTGCCTTAACGGTGTGTATGATCCCGTTGAATCCTTCTAACAAAAGTGAATTTTGCTACCAGTCCAATATCCTTATGGTCATGTCTTCTAGTTTAACTATTTATCACTTCACTAACCGCTATATCCCCAATAAAGGTATTAATATTTCGCCACAAAACAGCTTTATCACTTTATTTCGGCTTCTTTTTGTGTTTTCATTTAGAAGAACCCCAAATTTTTATTTATTATGTTATAATTGTTGATCACTAATGAGTTTTATGTATCATTTCAAAATTTACACGCATTCTTCTGTTGCACTTGACTTGTCATAATATATTTGCATATGTCTCTATTATTTAAGCATATTTCAGAAAAAAACTATTCATTATTTGGCATAAAACTCATGCATTTGATCCACTTTTTTTTTTATTAAGAATATGATTAGAGACGATTCAAATTTAATGAAGTTTTAATTATTATCTCTTGGGTTTTGAAACAAACTTGGCTTTTATTAGCACTTTTCAAATTTAATGAAATTTTTAATTATCATCTCTTGGGTTTTAAAACAAACTTGGATTTTATTAGCACTTTTATGCACTTTTTTCTTTTAATCTTAGGTTTTGAAACAAACTTGACTTTTATCAGTACTTTTAAGTTTCGATAGTTCATCAACCAACAGCAAAGGAAAAAGAAAGAGAGCCATCACCGTGTCTGCTATGGCTTTTATATCCAATTCGCCTAACTGATAAATTCCTATCACGTTAATTTGCGTTAGCTGGCCTTGTTTGGCTTGAGGGTAATAACCTCTAATAAAGCTTCTTTTTTCTTTCTCCTTTTCAATAAAGCTACAATTTGACTTAGATATTTCGAGTGGTTATTCGCACTTGGCAATACTATCCCCTCTCATTAAGTCAAACTTTACTGAAGCTTTAGTGAAGTTCGCCTTAACTACATTGCACTAAACAAACGAGACCTGAACGTAAAAGCTTTACTTTTCGCCTTATCTGTTTACCACTTTTGTTTACTACTATTTTTACTGATAGCGTGCGCGCAATGCACGTTGTAAATTTAATAAACCGAAATTGTTTTAATGAGGGAGAGGAATACTATTGGTGGCGATATAATTACAACCCAAAAAAAATATAATTGAAGTACCCATGGAAGCTACATAAAGTTCAAGGTATGTTAACGTCATTAATATTCACGTTGTTTTATTAACTCTTCGTTTATCCCTACCCAGGCCTACATGACACTTCTTCACAAGAAAGTAAGGAAGCGGAAGATTTAGTTGAAAATGGAATGTCAGAATTATACTTACCTGACACAACCCAACCAAGCAATATTTTTTGAAGCGTAGGTAAGTTATCTCTAAGTTTGATTTGTTCTACGGATAGTATATCGAAGAATGTCTCTGTTCCTAATAGTAGGTCGATACGATTTGATTTCTAGAAATTGTCATCTGCAAGCTTAGTGTTTGCTGGTAAATTCCAAGAAGAAATATCAATTTGTGATTGAGGCTGGTACGAAATATGAGAAGTGATGCAAAAATCAAGTGGAATTTCGAAATCAGCAAAGCGAGTTTTCATATTAATTAAGGTTTTATGTTTTATCCTTGTATTTGTGTCACTGTAGTGTCATATCAGACCATGACCACACGCAATTCAATGTGTGCGATATGATGATCTGACACTTTAACCCATAATACTTCAAATCAATATTTATAACCCAGAAACCCAAATTGTAAAGCACAATAATTTATGAGTTGGTAATTCGACTCCTTTGTTTTGTCATTTCTTTATGACAAACGTCTTAGTGCATAGCGAAGTATAATTACTTCAGCATGTGCTTGGCAATTTGGATTTCGGAATCTAGAACACATTAAAATGTGTCATGTGTTGTGCAGATCATATTGCAAGCAATTGTGCATACAATATGATTTGCCCTCTTTTACAGTTGCTCACCATATGTGCGTCAACTATTAAGAAATGATATTGTTGACCAATGACGTAAGTATATAGAAAATAAGAAATATATTAACCAATAGAATTTAAGTAAATAGTAAAATGTAAAATAGAATATTGTAAAACCGAACTGTTATCGGTATGAAAAATATAATTGTAGTTAGTCTTTAATGAGTCTTTATTTGAGAGTTTTAGTGGATAGTGCATAGTTGATAGTCGATAATAGTACGTGATCTAGCTGAGACCTTTATAATAATAAAAGTAAAAACGTTGTGCAAATAAATAAAAATAAAGTTTACATATAATAAAAAAAACAAATTAAGTGTTTTCTTTTAAAGACGATATTTAAAACCCCACAGTCACCAATACTGCTGATTTGTATGTTGTAACGACCTTTTTTCGTTCGTTACGTTTTGCTGGAGTAGCAAAGCGGTTGTCCAGGTTCGTTATAATAGAATTTATATCTTCGGGACTGAATTTCTTTAGGAACCAAAATAAAAGCGTATTTTTATAATAATTTACCAATTTTATTTATTCCAATATATATAAAAAAACAATGGTTATAGACATTTAAGAAAAAAAATAGTAATTCTTGGTAACTCCGACGTTCGCTTCAGGGTAAATATAGGCGTGATTTTATGGAATCGTCGTACAGGTTTCCGTGGTTGCTTCTGACGTTGAAGAGGTTCCTGACAGAACCGCGTTCTCTCCTGGGTACCTTCTCTCCTTGCGGATGTTTTGTGTCAAGCAATTTGTCTGTGGGCTGAATGATCAAAATAATAATTAACGGAAAAGAGAAAATTAAATGAAATCAGTTTCCTACTTTGATCGAATTGACCAGTTAGACTGAAGTAGCCTGTAATCTAGTTTTGATCGAATTGACCAGTTTCCTATTTTGATCGAATTGACCAGTTAGACTGAAGTAGCCTGTAATCTAGTTTTGATCGAATTGACCAGTTTCCTATTTTTGATCGAATTGACCAGTTAGACTGAAGTAGCCTGTAATCTAGTTTTGATCGAATTGACCAGTGAACTTGTAAATCGCTTGAGCTCCAAGAGACAAGTTCCTCGTTCTGTAAAATGCGCGTTCTTATATACCGAATTGACCGGAGCTTTTCGGTGTAGCGTACCGGTAAACTTCGTTGTTCGTGTTGACTTTTTGTGCTTTTCGTGTCTTTCTTGTGTATTTTGTGTATTGTCGTGTACTTCGTGTTATTTGCATTTTTGCGCACTTTTCTTCGCCTGCCTTTGTTTTCGCCTCGATTACGTTTTGATTACTTCGCGATTCTATTTTTTTCTGTTAA
>NW_024032891.1:0-9049 GCF_002237135.1 Teleopsis dalmanni
AAAATTACCTTGTGAATGCCCCTGTGGCTTTTGCGATGATGATTCTGAACTTGTAGAAGTTGGTAGTACTGGATGATGGACATGTGATGACTCCGGTACTATCATTAAACGTTGTGGCAGTGCTGGACGTGATGATAAGTCATGCTCTTCGATTTGATGCTTTTGCTCTCGTGGTTGCGTATTCTGATTGTAGTTAACTAGCGACTGTTGTGCATATGCTTGTTGATAACATACTTCTGGACTTTCCCTATGAGACGTTGAAATCTGTGGAGGAGTTACGATGTATTTATGAATTGCCTCCTTGTGTGGTTTTTCCTGTAATGGTACTAAGTGTGGTTGTGAATTACTTTGGTGTGGCATGTTTAGCGTTGGTAGTATATTTGTTATTGGCCTACTAATTGCTGTTGCTCGCTTTGCGACTGGTGGAACCGGTTGCTGGTTACTTCTCGGTTGGATATGATGATTCGATTTAATGCTTTGATTTTGGACTATACTTTCTTGCATCAGTTTTGGGTGACTGGATTCTAATTTGACGGGTAAAGATGATTGGGTGGTTGTCGTTCCGCCTGGCGTGACAACCCCCAAAGCGTTTCCCGATGGCCTCTGATGATTTCTGTATGTTGGGTTTTCCCTGCAGCACTCGAACGTTCGACGACCTATAGTACCACAAATCCAACAAAAAAGTCTCCTAGGCTTTGTGCATTCTCGTGCAAAATGATTTCTTTCCCCACATCTACGACAAGCATTACGCACGTCCACCTTTTCGATCTGTGTTCTGTTAATGGCAATCGGTGGTGACCAATCAAGAGTGCATTGGCGTTTTCTACTACTTAGTTGTGTAAGACGTTCGAATTCTTCTGCTAGTTTGATTAATTCTCCCAAGGAGCTAAATTCACGCGGTTTGATCTGGAGCTGATACTCTGGTCTACTATTCCGGTAAATCCGACTTAACTGTTGTCTTTCTGTTAACTCAGCATATCGCATCAACTCTTGTAGTGCCAAGGCATAGTCTTGAAATGACTCCGTCTTCTTCTGGTATTTGTTCCGAATTGTATCTTCTAATTGCTCTAAATAATTAGAAGGCAAGAAAAACTCTCGAACATCCTGAACAAAACTTGACCAGTGTGTCCACTTCCGATTGTTATTCCGGAACCACATTAGAGCTTTTCCTTCCAGTATTTCTGGCATAAGTCTTGGCAGAATGTCTCGGGGAATGTTATAAGTTTCGGAGAGTGTTTCCAAATTTTCCAAAAATGGTAATGGACTTGTTTCACCATTAAAATGTACCTCCCATTTATGCACTTGATTGGCGATTCGCGCTATGTCCTCAAATTTGCTATTCATCATGGTTGGCTCTGGGATGTGTATTTTCGGAGTTTCGATTTCGAAGCCTGGAGGTTTGGGTGAGAGACTGCGATCGTATTTAGTTTCCATGTCCATAATTATGTCTAGTAATTTTTCCGTGTACTCCTCAGTTGCTAGATGATCACGTACACGCTTCCGTAGTTCCTCAACGGTTCCTGATGTACTGACCTTGCTTTCTTCTAGAATTAGAACCAAATCCTCTTTACGCGCTATCGAAATCCATGCTGTTTTGACCATGTTACCTCGTGTACCGTCTAATGACTCTTTGCGTTAAACGTTTGTACACTTATTCGTCCTGTTCCTAGTTCGTTCTTTTCTAAAACAAAATCCCGTTCGTTCTTTTCTAAAACAACGTCCCTGTTCAACGTTCGTTCTTTTCTAAAACCAGGTCCCTGCTTCAACGTTCGTTCCTTTTTCTAAAACAACGTCCTGTTCAAGGTTCGTTCTTTTCTTAAAACCAGAGTCCCTGCTGGGCGCATTGTAACGACACTTTTGGTGACGTTCAAAAATTTTTAGTTTTTGCTGGGGAATCCTCAGCCGTCGTCCAGAGTCGTGACAATATATTTATAATTTTGCCGAGACGTTGGTTTTAGAAGAAAACAGAACGTGATTTATATGTATAAATTATATATATAACTTTATTTATTTCATAAAACTTATGATTAACAAAGTTTAATTAAAATTCATTGGAAACATTTCTAATAATAAATAAAAAAAATTATGTTGATGCCAAAATTTCCCACTTCTCCATATACTCCTTGTTAAAAGAATCTTAGCAAAACCCGTGTGACTTCTTAAACCCCTCTGCTGTTGTAAAAAAATAAACAAAACGTTTCCTCCGTGCTGTAAAAACTATTTGACCGAATAGGCCAGGTTAAAAAATATACATATAAGACAGGAAAGGAATTCTACACTACGTTTGACTCAAAGAACCAGATTTGTGACACAATGTGCCAGATGACCAACAGGCCAGTGTACTTGTTTCAGGAAAAGTAAAATTTCAAGTTTGGTAAAATTTACCAGAAGGCCCAATGAGCCAGAGTACTTGCTCTTTCACTTGTCGCAACCCAAGTCCCCGATTATATAAAATGTGCCTCCTTTTATATTGAGCATACCGAAGCTTTTTGGTGTAGCGTACCGGTATTCTTTGCTGTACTTGACTTCGCCGTGAAGTTGAACTTTGTGTTCTACTGTTTTCTCACTTCTTCTGCTTCGCCGTGATTTTTAGTACTTTTACTACGCGCCGTGTTTATTTATTTCGTGTGTTATTCCTCTTTAGTTTATATTTTATTATTAAAAAAAATAAAGTGTATTAATAATACAAAACTAGGTATTAAATATACATATATATTTTGTGAATTTAATATTATCTAAATGTGAAAAGAAAAGAAGTAAATTAGTAAATAGAAAAAACTAGCGTTGATGTGCTTAGTTGCTGCCGAAGTTTGTTTTGTTTACGTGTATAAAAAATAAAATTGTACAAACATGAGTGTTAAATTGTTTTGTGTATTATTTTATTTATATATATTTCAAATAGATATTTGTTCAATAATTAAACGTGTTTTCTGTAATAAGTGTTCAGTGTTGTTGTGTTTAGAATTTCTTTACAAGTTTTGTTTTCATTCATAAAATTTGTAACAAACAAATTAAATTTTTTTTCGTATATTTTAGATTCTGCACATGTATCGATGCCCGCGGCACGTTGGCTTCGAGGATCACAGGTAATGTCCATGATATTTCGAATAAATATTTTCATTCAATTTTGTATTTTCCAGTTAAGTCGCCTTCAGTTATTTTCATGTGAGTTGTTAGAAATATTATGTGTAGTGGTGGCGGTTATTTAACACACAGACTGTGTTTTTCTCTTGTTCTTGCTTTATGTAGCACAGAAATTTACTTTGTAAATTTGTGTCGTTACATTTCCCTCCTTCTTCAGACAGAAAAGAAAATTAAAACTTTATTTTAGTGATACGTTGATGACCCCTCTTCGGCTAATTTGCACTTGATACTTCTTATTTTCCATTTATCCCTTATTTTCCATATGATACATGCTAATACTTGTGTTACTAATATTCCTTTTAGAACGAGGCTCGATTTCTCTTTCTAATCTTTGGACACTTGAAAATTTTGTAATACTCATCTTGGTTGCTGACCTGATGATGGTCATCCTTTCGTTTAAATGTACCTAGACGTTGTACGAAAATCTCTGGCTTGTTTCCTTTTGTGCTTGGTTTAATGACGTTCAATTCCTCTTGTGGTGACCATGGTTCTTGTTGACTGTCATGCTTGACTGTACCCTTTGCTTGAGTTCCTTGGCTTGGTAGTTCCGTGTTAAGTTTACTATCTGAAACATTGATAACTAATGGACCTAATGAATTCGTAAGTTGTACATGACGATTATCCGATACTGGCTGTATTATAGTAGAATTCCTCTGTAGCGATGTAGTTGATGACGAAGATGATGGTTGACCAGATTGGTGATTATCTCTTGGTGGTGCTTCTCGTGGTGACTGTGGCTGATTAACCGAAGATGGCGGCTGCGGCTCAAGTTCTTTTGGTTGTAACGATGATTTGAAATTACCTTGCGAATGACTCTGTGACGTTTGCGATGATGATTTAAAATTACCTTGGGAATGCCCCTGTGGCCTTTGCGATGATGATTTAAAATTACCTTGTGAATGACCCTGTGACGTTTGCGATGATGATTTAAAATTACCTTGTGAATGCCCCTGTGGCGTTTGCGATGATGATTTAAAATTACCTTGTGAATGCCCCTGTGGCTTTTGCGATGATGATTCTGAACTTGTAGAAGTTGGTAGTACTGGATGATTGACATGTGATGACTCCGGTACTATCATTAAACGTTGTGGCAGTGCTGGACGTGATGATAAGTCATGCTCTTCGATTTGATGCTTTTGCTCTCGTGGTTGCGTATTCTGATTGTAGTTAACTAGCGACTGTTGTGCATATGCTTGTTGATAACATACTTCTGGACTTTCCCTATAAGACGTTGAAATCTGTGGAGGAGTTACGATGTATTTATGAATTGCCTCCTTGTGTGGTTTTTCCTGTAATGGTACTAAGTGTGATTGTGAATTACTTTGGTGTGGCATATTTAGCGTTGGTAGTATATTTGTTATTGGCCTACTAATTGCTGTTGCTCGCTTTGCGACTGGTGGAACCGGTTGCTGGTTACTCCTCAGTTGGATATGATGATTCGATTTAATGCTTTGATTTTGGACTATACTTTCTTGCATCAGTTTTGGGTGACTGGATTCTAATTTGACGGATAAAATGATTGGGTGGTTGTCGTTCCGCCTGGCGTGACAACCCCCAAAGCGTTTCCCGATGGCCTCTGATGATTTCTGTATGTTGGATTTTCCCTGCAGCACTCGAACGTTCGACGACCTATAGTACCACAAATCCAACAAAAAAGTCTCCTAGGCTTTGTGCATTCTCGTGCAAAATGATTTCTTTCCCCACATCTACGACAAGCATTACGCACGTCCACCTTTTCGATCTGTGTTCTATTAATGGCAATCGGTGGTGACCAATCAAGAGTGCATTGGCGTTCTCTACTACTTAGTTGTGTAAGACGTTCGAATTCTTCTGCTAGTTTGATTAATTCTCCCAAGGAGCTAAATTCACGCGGTTTGATCTGGAGCTGATACTCTGGTCTACTATTCCGGTAAATCCGACTTAACTGTTGTCTTTCTGTTAACTCAGCATATCGCATCAACTCTTGTAGTGCCAAGGCATAGTCTTGAAATGACTCCGTCTTCTTCTGGTATTTGTTCCGAATTGTATCTTCTAATTGCTCTAAATAATTAGAAGGCAAGAAAAACTCTCGAACATCCTGAACAAAACTTGACCAGTGTGTCCACTTCCGATTGTTATTCCGGAACCACATTAGAGCTTTTCCTTCCAGTATTTCTGGCATAAGTCTTGGCAGAATGTCTCGGGGAATGTTATAAGTTTCGGAGAGTGTTTCCAAATTTTCCAAAAATGGTAATGGACTTGTTTCACCATTAAAATGTACCTCCCAATTACGCACTTGATTGGCGATTCGCGCTATGTCCTCAAATTTGCTAGTCATCATGGTTGGCTCTGAAATGTGTATTTTCGGAGTGTCGATTTCGAAGCCTGGAGGTTTGGGTGAGAGACTGCGATCATATTTAGTTTCCATGTCCATAATTATATCTAGTAATTTTTCCGTGTACTCCTCAGTTGCTAGATGATCACGTACACGCTTCCGTAGTTCCTCAACGGTTCCTGATGTACTGACCTTAATTTCTTCTAGAATTAGAACCAAATCCTCTTTACGCGCTATCGAAATCCATGCTGTTTTGACCATGTTACCTCGTGTACCGTCTAATGACTCTTTGCGTTAAACGTTTGTACACTTACTCGTCCTGTTCCTAGTTCGTTCTTTTCTAAAACAAACTCCCTGTTCAACGTTCGTTCTTTTCTAAACAACGTCCCTGTTCAACGTTCGTTCTTTTCTAAAACAACGTCCCTGTTCAACGTTCGTTCTTTTCTAAAACAACGTCCCTGTTCAACATTCGTTCTTTTCTAAAACCAGGTCCCTGCTCGGGCGCCAATTGTAACGACACTTTTGGTGACGTTCAAAAATTTTTAGTTTTTGCTGGGGTATCCTCAGCCGTCGTCCAGAGTCGTGACAATATATTTATAATTTTGCCGAGACGTTGGTTTTAGAAGAAAACAGAACGTGATTTATATGTATAAATTATATATATAACTTTATTATTTCATAAACTTATGATTAACAAAGTTTAATTAAAATTCATTGGAAACATTTCTAATAATAAATAAAAAAAATTATGTTGATGCCAAAATTTCCCACTTCTCCATATACTCCTTGTTAAAAGAATCTTAGCAAAACCCGTGTGACTTCTTAAACCCCTCTGCTGTTATAAAAAAACAAACAAAACGTTTCCTCCGTGCTGTAAAAACTATTTGACCGAATAAGCCAGGTTAAAAAATATACATATAAGACAGGAAAGGAATTCTACACTACGTTTGACTCAAAGAACCAGATTTGTGACACAATGTGCCAGATGACCAACAGGCCAGTGTACTTGTTTCAGGAAAAGTAAAATTTCAAGTTTGGTAAAATTTACCAGAAGGCCCAATGAGCCAGAGTACTTGCTCTTTCACTTGTCGCAAACCAAGTCCCCGATTATATAAAATGTGCCTCCTTTTATATTGAGCATACCGAAGCTTTTTGGTGTAGCGTACCGGTATTCTTTGCTGTACTTGACTTCGCCGTGAAGTTGAACTTTGTGTCCTACTGTTTTCTCACTTCTTCTGCTTCGCCGTGATTTTTAGTACTTTTACTACGCGCCGTGTTTATTTATTTCGTGTGTTATTCCTCTTTAGTTTATATTTTATTATTAAAAAAAATAAAGTGTATTAATAATACAAAACTAGGTATTAAATATACATATATATTTTGTGAATTTAATATTATCTAAATGTGAAAAGAAAAGAAATAAATTAGTAAATAGAAAAAACTAGCGTTGATGTGCTTAGTTGCTGCCGAAGTTTGTTTTGTTTACGTGTATAAAAATAAAATTGTACAAACATGAGTGTTAAATTGTTTTGTGTATTATTTTATTTATATATATTTCAAATAGATATTTGTTCAATAATTAAACGTGTTTTCTGTAATAAGTGTTCAGTGTTGTTGTGTTTAGAATTTCTTTACAAATTTTGTTTTCATTCATAAAATTTGTAACAAACAAATTAAATTTTTTCGTATATTTTAGATTCTGCACATGTATCGATGCCCGCGGCACGTTGGCTTCGAGGATCACAGGTAATGTCCATGATATGTTGAATAACATTTTAATTCAATTTTATGTTTTTTCCAGCTAAGCCTACTTCAGTTATTTTCACGTGAGTTAATAAATATATTATGTGTAGTGGTGGCGGTTATTTAACACACAGACTGTGTTTTTCTCTGCTTCTTGTTTTATGTAGCACAGAAATTTACTTTGTAAATTTGTGTCGTTACAGCCTTCTACACCGTGTTTCATTTGAGCTAACCCTGATGTACCTAATAGCGAATAACGTTTTTAGCTAAATTTTTTGTTCAAATAATATCGTGGTTACATACTTAAAACACACCTATGCTTTATGGTTCCCACTTTCTTAGTTCAAAATCATATTTATCCATTAATTGCAAACGAATGTCTTTTCAATACAGCCATCTTCACGAGCATTATTATGATTTGAATGTATTTCATGCTGTCTAATAAATAATAAAATGGATATTTATATATGAGAGAACTGAAGAACTTAATTATTAAATGCAAGAAGTTATTTTTCGCCCCTTAGCGGCTTGAATCAAATACAAAACAAAACCAAATGTGATATGACCAAATGCAGTGAGAACAAAAAAATCCTTTAAATTGTATAATTTTCCAATTTTCATAAATATTACATGCTTTATTATCTTTAGCACAAGTTTAGAATTTTTAATTTATTTTTCGGTACAAACTTAATCTAGGGAAAATTTCAGAAAGGAAACTCACATGGGCTCACATGGGCACACATGCGCACAATTTATATGAAAATGAGTCTGGCATAATAAAACACCTACAGCTCAACTTCGAGAACAAAAGTATCTGAATAAAAAAAGAGTCGTTGAAGATTAAAGAAAGTGTTTCTAATTTATTTATTTTATAGAAAAAAAAAATAAATAAAAATAAATAAAAAACGTAGCAATAAAATAAAGGAAGTTATCGTACGCAGATAATGAGAATGTAATAGGAATATTTCAACACAGCGATGCGATACTGAAAAGGTGTCTGCGACCATTAAAAATTAGTTCAAAAACACCTTTGCATTGTTAGTTTTGGAAAAATGCTTATCAAAGATACATGCAATGCCTATTAAATTGTATCAGCAGTAGATACATACAATAGAGATAGATACAATGCATGCAGTCGAAAGAGTATGGGGAGCGTAGCACGAAAATGCAGCTTGCAACGAGTGCAAGACAATAGATACTCGAATAAGCGCATTAAATGGAAAATATATGATTTCGGGTTGAGTTTTGAGTTGAGGATAGGGCACAGTAACGCTAATGAAATAATGATGATCCTCTCAACAATACTTAACCATATTCAGCATTCAAACAACAGAGGTACTTTTAACTGTTTTATGTTCTATCAAGAAGTGTGCGTATGGATGCATTTCTTCTGCCATTGTTTGTGGGCTTATAATGTTGATGTATGATGCTGCTCTGGTTGGTTTCGGTTTACTGCAAATGTAACCGTTGAGGTGTTAGAATCTGACTCTGGAAAATGTTGGTGAACAATAGAATGCGCATCTTCGTAAGTGGTTTTCTTGCTTTGGGATTCATTATTATTATTATTAATATTATTTTTCCAATTTTTTTCTTAATTTATTTTGATTCATGGTTACAATTTGGACTCTCTTTGTTATCTTGCAGTTGCGGTGTTGTAACAGCTCAGCATGTGTTTTTTTTTCTTTTATTGTTATATTGTTATTGTAAAAGAAAATTTTAAATTTGTTAGTTTTTCATTTATGAAATTGAAATAAAATTATCGAGAGATCCAAAAATCGTTTGAATACATTTCGTTTTTGCTGGTGCTGTTTATGAAGGACAATGAGTCTCAAAAAAATTTTTGATGAA
>NW_024032892.1:0-9048 GCF_002237135.1 Teleopsis dalmanni
ATACTTGGTGAACAAAGAGTATCAGAGTATTCATAAAATGATTGTCGATTACAACAAGGTTCTAGAAATTGAAGCAATAGAGCTAGAAAAATCATCTTCAGCAAGCAATGGCACAACAATTGAGCAAAACAATCAGATAAATGATTCAAACATTCGGAAACTACTCCGAAATCAGAAGGCACTCATACGTGTAATTGAAAGAACGATAGAAGGAATCATGGTCAACAGGCAAGTTGAACAACCATCTACATACTATTCTATAAAGGCAGCCAGTCTTGAAGGATATATGGTCGATTTAACGGCAAATAACACAACGTTATGGGAAGCTACCGACGAAAGCATCATTGAGGACTACACACTGGAAATGTTTTATGAACTCGAGGAAAAGGCAGGAGCTGCCATGATCGAACTACAGCAACATTTGCATAATAATCAGACAATTCGCAACTCAAGACAGACAGATTGCGAATTGCCTCTACCAAGAATATCACTACCAAAATTTGATGGAAACTATATGCGGTGGGTGGAATTCAAGGACTTGTATATGGAATTGGTCCACAACACGGACATCAGTGACAGCAAAAAAATGCATTATCTGACTACATCATTGGATAACGAGCCAAAGGGGCTAATTAGACATCTTCCAGTAGTAGGAGAAAATTACAATATAGCCTGGACTTTACTTACAAGTCGTTATGAAAATAAACGACTTCTGGTTACAACACTCCTAAATAAATTAATGGGACAATCCTCCATTAAAAGGGAGTCGGCACCAGCATTAAAATCTCTACACGATGTAAGCAAGGAATGCATACATGGTCTCAAGGCTCAAGGAGTTCCAGTCGAACATTGGGATATTATCCTGGTACATCTATTGCTGCGCAAGCTGGATGCAGAAACTCTAACAGCTTTCGAACAAGGGCTATCAGACAACAAACGTTTAATAACCATTGATGAATTGCTAAAATTTTTGGAACATAGATTTCAATCACTTGAGGCTAGGGGAAAAGGAGAATCATCATTCACTCGAACATGTGCTTCAGCTACAAAATTTGGTTTAAGTAAAACCTGTCCAATTTGCAATAAAGACGGTCACATGGTCTACGCTTGCAAAAAATTCGAGACGGCTAATCTATCACAACGATGGAATTGGGTTAAGGAGTTCAATTTGTGTGTGAACTGCCTCAGGATTGGTCATCGAGCTGATGAGTGTAAATCCAGGCACTGCACTAAGTGTTCTAAAAAACATAACACTTTGATGCATAATCCAAAGGGGAATCAATACACAAAAGGTACTGTTCTTCAAGGAAATAACTCAACGCCTCAACAAACAGGTCAAGCTTCAGTTTCAAACCAATCATCAAATAAAATAACCCTTTTAACAAACAATACCAATAAGGAATCTAATTATGTCTTATTAGGGACGGCCAGAATAAGATTGCTGGCATCAAATGGAAGACAAATTGAATGCAGAGCAGTATTGGACTCTGGCTCTCAAATCAATCTCATAACAAACCGCCTGTCAAAAAAATTGGGCTGCAAGCCTAGGCCAACGCTTATGAGTATGGAAGGCGTAGGCGCAAATGAATCAAAAATACGTCATCAAACAATAATTCGAGTACAATCAACGTTGAACGAATTTGTAGCAGAGATGGATGCACATATCATACCAAAAATCGTTTCAGATCAGCCAATGCAGTATTTGAATATCGAATCCTGGGATATTCCAAAGGAATTAACTCTCGCTGATCCAGATTTTAACAAACCTGGCCGAATAGATTGCCTGTTAGGAGCAGAGATCTTTTTCAAGTTACTTATTGAAGGTCAAATAAAACTAGCAGGTAGTCTTCCAACACTTCAGAATTCTATTTTTGGATGGGTTGTAGCTGGCAATGTTGAAACTTTAATTTCAAGCACGGCAACTTGTGGCATATGCACTACTAAGGAACTAGAAGAATCTATATTGAAATTCTGGGAATCAGAAGAAATTCCAGATTCAACTTCGGAACTCACAGAAGACGAATTGCGTTGTGAGTCACATTTTTTGCAACACACTTTTCGAGGAAGTGATGGCAGATTTGTTGTAAAACTCCCACTAAAGAATCATCCATCAGTGTTACCAGATACAAAAGGAATCGCTTACGAGAGGTTCAAGACAATCGAGCGCCGTTTCATTCAAAATCCTGATCTAAAGAATCAATATGTTTCATTTATGAGGGAATATGAAGCATTGGGACACATGACAAAATTCAGCGGTAGCGAAATAGTATCTCCCCAATATTTCATCCCTCACCACTGTGTGCTACGTCCAGACAGCTCAACATCAAAACTGCGAGTTGTATTTGACGCATCAGTACACAAATTATCAGGGCCATCACTAAATGACATAATGTTTAATGGTCCAAAAGTTCAAGACGAACTGTTTTCGATTTTGCTCAGATTTAGAATGCACAAATATGTTTTAAAAACTGATGTGGAAAAAATGTACCGTCAAATATGGGTTAACAAAGATGATCGAAATCTGCAACTCATAATGTGGCGAGAAAATCCCACAGAACCACTTAATTATTATCAGTTGAACACAGTTACTTATGGCACAAGAGCAGCACCATATTTAGCAACACGCTGTCTAACAAAATTGGCGGATGAATATCAAGGAAATTATTTACATATATGGCGCCACATCTTTAAAAAGGGATTTTTATGTTGACGACGGTCTAATAGGAGCTGATACCATCAACGAAGCGTTACTAATTCAACAACAATTAATAACAATTCTAGACAAGGCTGGAATGAAACTAAAAAAATGGTGTGCAAACAACCCAAAACTTTTACATGGAATCGCTACAGAAGATCAAGAAGTAAATCTCAATTTTGATTCCAAGGAAACCCAATTCACAAAGACGCTGGGTCTTTTATGGTTACCAAAGTCAGATTCATTTCGTATCAAGGTTAACAGTCGAGACCATAGTCACACAACAAAACGATCTATGAGCTCCGATTTGGCACACATATATGACCCTTTGGGTCTTATTGGTCCAATCTTGGTCACCGGTAAAATCTTGTTGCAAGGAGCATGGCAGCTAAAACTCGATTGGGATGATGATCTTCCGTCAGAAATACGTAAACAATGGACATCGTATAGAGAAGATCTGGCCTTGTTGGACAATGCAACAGTTGTGAGGCACGTATTCAGCAGTCAAGGCTACAGCCATGTTGAGCTGCACGCTTTTTGTGACGCCTCAGAAAAGGCTTATGGTGCAGCAGTATACATTAGAACAGTACAAAAGGATAAAACGATAAAACTTAATCTACTATGCTCCAGATCTCGTGTAGCACCCATAAAATCTCAAACAATTCCACGACTAGAATTGTGTGCAGCGTTGCTAGCAGCAGAACCCATGGCAAGAGTTAAACTTGATCTAGGCTATCAAGACAAGGCAACTTACTTTTGGACAGATTCACAAATTGTGCTTTCCTGGATAAACAATCATCCAGGCAAATTACCCGTTTACGTCGCCCACCGAATTGTAAAAATACTTCGGTTAACAATTCCAGAACAATGGCGTCACGTCCCGTCAAAACAAAATCCGGCAGATATTCTGTCAAGAGGGCTTAAACCACGGAAATTTTCATCTTGCTACATGTGGTTATATGGTCCACTATTTTTATATCAGCCAAAGCCGCTGTGGCCAGCTCCCTTCAAAAGGGAATTAATTGTTGAAGATAACACGGTGGTGCTTGCTTTATCAACACAACAACCTACTAATGAGCATACATGGGTCTACTCGATTCATTCAAGAAATTTATTTACACATGTCCAAAAGGTTGTTGGATATGTACTTCGTTTCACAAAAAACGCACGGAAACCAAAAGAATCAAGACCAGAGACCATGCAGCTTTCACCGATGGAGCTCGACGTAGCACTTAAGATAATAATACGTCAAATCCAGGCCTCCGATTTTTCTGATCTAAGGAAAATGCTAGTTAAGGACGAATTTGTGCCAAAAACTCATAACCTCAGTTCACTAACTCCGTTCGTAGATGAAGAAGGGGTAATACGTGTTGGCGGACGGCTAAGCTCTTCAAAACTACAATTTGATGCCATTCATCAAATGATTTTACCCAGCAACGATCCACTAGTAAAGTTGCTGGTAGAAAAAATACATAAGGACAATTATCATTGTGGCGCCCAAGCATTGCTGGCACAAGTGAGGCAGCGTTTTTGGCCCCTCAAAGGAAAAAGCTTGATGAGAGCTGTAATACAACAATGCTTAAGATGCAGAAGAGCAAGGCCAATTGTGTACAATCAAATCATGGGAAATTTGCCTGGACACCGTGTGCAACCAGCTCGACCATTTCTCAGCACTGGAGTTGATTATTGTGGCCCAATATGGGTTCATTACAAAACAAGAGGCAAGCGTCCACAAAAGGCGTATATCGCTGTCTTTTGCTGTTTTGCAACCAAGGCCGTACACTTAGAACTTGTGACTGATCTGACCACAGATGCATTCATTGGAGCATTAAAACGCTTCATAGCAAGACGAGGACGCTGTAAAACGTTATACTGCGACAATGCGACCAATTTCGTTGGAGCGAAAAACAAGTTGCAGGAACTTACTGACGTCATCTACGCTGATCGAGCGAAGGAATCAATTGCAGGAATGTGCAGTACGAAAGGCATAGAATTTCACTTCATTCCACCAAGGTCACCACACTTCGGCGGGCTATGGGAGGCAGCAGTAAAATCTGCCAAATATTTGCTGGTCAAAAATGTTTCAACAGCATCACTTACATATGAAGAGCTTGAAACTGTCGTTATTGAAGTTGAAGCAGTGTTGAACTCGCGACCCCTTATTCCTAGCTCATCAGATGCAAACGATTTGAACGCAATAACTCCAGGTCATTTTTTAATAGGTGAAGAAATCACTTCAAGCGTTGATGTGCATGCACGTGACTCTAAAGAAAAATTACTTAAACGCTGGCAACTGGTATCAGAGCTAAAACACAGTTTTTGGCAGCGCTGGACTAAGGAGTATCTAAGCGAATAGCAACAGCGCCACAAGTGGAAGGGTCCCATCACCAACATACAGACCAATACGATGGTAATCCTTAAAGAAGACAATGTCCCAGTTCTGCAATGGCCTTTAGGACGCATCATCAAAGTTTACAAAGGCGAAGATGGTTTAGTGAGAGTTTGTGACATTCAAACAAAAAAGGGGGTATTTAAAAGACCGGTGCATAGATTAGCTCCATTATTTCCTGAAGACGATAAATTAGAAGATCCAACCTTTGGAAAAATGACTGAAAGAAAAATCGAATCAGAACAGACTCAAGAAACTCCAACGTCACCTCCCGTGTCGCTTATCGTAAAAATTCCATTAAATCGCATCAGAAAGCCTGAATCATTAGTCAATGGGTTAACTCCGACAAAACGATCATGTCTGAATTCCGGGTTGCTGCTCACCATTATTACTCTACTCATTTTGCCACTTGCACTATGTAGTCCCGTCAATATAACAACCTTCAACAACAAACCTGGCATTTATTTTGAGCAGCTTAAACCAGTCAAAATCATGTCTGCTGATTGGAAAATGATTGTATATTTTGACCTTTCCCCATACCAACAACAAATGAGCATTTTAGCTGATGGAACAAAAAGGTTGAACAATTTATGCGACAAGGCATTGGATAACACTGCTTGCAAGGTATTACTCAACTATTTTGACCGTATAACGGAGGAACTGCAAATGGAACTTAATCTTCTTTCTGTTAGAAAAAGAATAACAAGAGGAGCTATAGACATTGTCGGAAATTTTGCAAATTCATTGTTTGGTGTCCTCGACTCAAACTACGCGGCACAAATGTCAAGCACAATAAATGGTCTTAAAAGGAACGACAATCACCTGGAACAACTCGTTAAAAACCAAACGTCACTTGTTGATTCAACTATCAATATCTTTAAGAAGAACCAATTAAACATGCATGACAAATTTGAAGAAATTGAAAAGCGCATCAATAACTTGTTGTATACAGATGAGTCAATAAACGACATACACGTAACACAAAACATGCTTATGTTGTCAATGCAAATGCTCATGATGGTATCCAACCTGCAAAGAGTTCACTCATCAATTATGGACGTACTAATCGACAGTCATCACGATAAAATAAATCCTCTTCTGCTGACTCCACAACAGCTTAGTGAGCAAATAATGATGATTAGGGCACATCTTCCATCACACCTACAGTTACCTATCCACCACAATAACTTACTCGAAGTATATAGGCTCATGAAGATCAACGGAATCCTGGCAAAGGGCCATGTCATTTTTTGCATCGACTTACCTCTCACGGATCCAAGAGAATTTCAACTGTTATATCTTGTTCCAATTGTGGCAGCTATAAATAACACACTTTTATCAGTGAAACTTTCAACAGAATTTCTAGCCATCAGTCCGCATCATGATGAATTTCGACCAATGACACAGCATCAAGTGGACGCATGCATATCGATAAGTGACGAAGAGTTATTATGTCCAAACATACAAGCAACATTTCATGAATCGGCAAACGTCAATAATTGTGAAATTGACTTATTTAACAATCAAGCTAAACCAAGATGCGATATGTATCAGCTCAAGGACACAACTGTATGGTATCAACTAAATCATCCGAATCAATGGATTTACGCAACCATAAATAATATCAAAATGAATGCAGTATGCAACAAGAAAGCATTTCAATTAACTTTAGTGGGCAGTGGTTTGATTAAATTAGAACCTGAATGCATCATCAAAAATGAACACATTACGATTCAAGGTCATCAAAAAATGGTTACTTCAATGCAGGCATCGATCACCAGATTGAACCTATCTGTAGGATGGACAAAACAATATGCGAGCAATAACATCAGCGTCAAACCATTGTCACCCACAATCCATGAGCTTGAACTTATTCAACGAAAATTAGGCCACATCCAGAGTTCCAGTTTTCCAACTGATGCTATTAGTCCAGGGACACATAGTCTAATAACCAGCTACGTTGCATTAGCAATGTTTCTATGTGTCGCTAGTGCACTATTATATATATGGCGAAGGCAAAAAATCACCTATCAAACACCTCCAATACCGATGCCACGACATCAGCAGATGACCGAGGATACAGCATGTTGACTTGCAGCTTCCAATAATTAGAATTGATGTTGTCAATTCAAGGCGGGCAGCATGTTCACACATTATTATTATTGTAAAATATTATTATTATTACTATTGTTATTATTGTACAATATTTGTAAAATTTGAACATATATGCTGATGTTAGCAATATCCAAATTTTGACTTTCCTTTGCATTATTTAATTTGGTAAAATGCAGTGGCACTGAACTTGAATATTTGCATTATATTTTTTGTTAAGTGCAGTGGCACTGAACTTTGAATATGTAACATATATCAAGGCCAGTGCATTGGCATTAATTCTTGGTTGCTAGACACAACAAAGAATTTGGTTGCATAATATATGCTGAGCTTGCACTTTAGGCAAGAAGACGGTAAAGGAAAAGAATAAAATTTAGATATTGTTATTGTAATAATTTGTAATAATTTAGTATTTAAGGAAAAATTTAATTTAATAAAATTCAGATTGAAACCAATATTCGATCTATCATTTTCATTTTCCAGAGTTTCAGTTCAAGTGCTGAAAACTCAACCTTCAATTAAAGAGTTACAGTTTAAGTGCTGTGAACTCAATATCTTAGATGTTAATACATTAATACTTTAAAATTTTAAGTATTCATAAAATTATTAATAAGTAGAATACTGAAATTAATATTAACAATAATTTCATGTTCCTTCGTGCCAAACATAAGCAAGCGCAAATTGCATATGGATTACATTATATTTTGCAGCACCTTGACTGGGATGCATAACCGAACCCACGCATGCAGAGCAGACTTAACGTCTTCATAAAAGACAAAAACAAAATGTTGCAAACATCTTAACGAAATGAACAAAATGACAAGCAATGCCAGCAAACCCAATCCTTAATGCCAAGCCATGCAATCGAGTGCAGAGCAAGGCAAGGTGGCAGCCACTGCGACATCATTAGAATTCCAGTATGACTTTGGCAAAAGCCAACAACAGGAATGATGATTAATTCAAAGTTATTAGAAACATGACTGAAATTTATAATGTAACACCCAGAACCACAGATACGCGCAGACTTACACAGACGCACACCGACAAGCCAACACTCGCGTACTCTGACTGGCAAATAATTTAAATGTACAGTACGGAGTAATGCCGCTCATACTGCCGTTGCTGTGCTGGTCCTTTTGTGTGAGCGACAAACTGCAACGGTGTCGCATTGTGGGCGTCATTTGTCTATCTTTGTCCACAACCGGAGTGTTGATAACTTAAATAATCAAAATAATAATAATAATGAACCTAATGCCTACACACAATAAACTCGGAAGGACTGTAAAGGATATGAGTGGCAACACAGCTTAAAATTTGTCAAGAAAAACTTTTTGTGACTATTTGTTATGATTTATTTTGATTGTTGAAGTTTGTAAAAAGTCGATCATTGGAGTGTGAAATTTGAATTTGTCGGCAGAAAAAAAATATTCTTTGTATTGATAAATGGAATTTTAAGCAGTTTTAAAACTAATATGACATTCATAATTACTACAGCATGTATTTGAAATATTTTTAAGTGAAAAAGACAGAACTCTTAATATCCTACCATGCCGTTACTTATTTTCCTAACGAGCGGAATATGATCTAACTTAGTACAGTACTAATGCCACAGCCTCTACCATACCGAAATCATGCCTGATGTAATGACATTTTCTTCTCGAACTGATTCCGTCAAGTCTATATTTGTTAATTTAACTTATCCAGAGAAAAAGTAGAGATAAAAATGTATAGCCTCTGTTTTTATTCGATTCGTAACGATGAAATGCATGATATTATTGTAATGTGTTTTGAAATAGGGAACTTTATTAGACCTACATCTTCTGTTGGACTCTAGTATACTACTGTCTAGATA
>NW_024032893.1:0-9047 GCF_002237135.1 Teleopsis dalmanni
TTTTGCTTTGCTATTATTTTGAAACTATTATTCCAACATTAAAGGAGGAGTAATAAAGGAGTTTAGTTTCCTTGCAAAAATTTTAATTAATGGTGGCTATTAATTGACTTCTCTGGTTTTATCGCTTCACATATAAAAATGTGTGTCTTCAGTTGATTTGATTTGAATTTAGATGTCTTTTTTATGGCAACTGTGGCAATAAAATTCTAAGCATATCACCTGCTTTAGTACAGGGTGCGTTACTCAATTTCTTCCATAATTTCCATAAAAAACTTCCTTAATTTTTAAACAGGTGGCAGGATTGTCCTCATATTTCGTGTAATGGCACCCGGTTTTATTCTGTTAAACATTTTCTAATTCAATTTTTTTTTTGTGTTGGAGTGTAAATCTGATATCCTGATATCCACTATATTTAATGATGGTAATTGACGGACCCCTCATCGTAATTCAACTTAATATTGTAAAATTTTATCACAACATTTTGCATGGATTTTGTACGAAAAACGGCATTTATTGCTGTACATTCATTTATTTAATTGTAATACCCATGCATCTGAATAAACGCCTAACATTGAAAACATACATACGAGTATTCAACAAAAGATTACTATGTTTCCGAATACCATGTTTCCACTGCTTACTCAGTCAGTTACTTAAGTAACTATAAGATTTTACCGTTGCCATTGAAATAAATAACTTATTGCGTGTGAAAGGTATTTTACTATGTGTGTGAAAGTTTTTTGAAGGTTTCAAGAGAGCTTTGTTTGTTTAGCAAATTTTACTCAATAATATCAATATATCAAATATATAAGTCACACTTACTAAGTAAGCAGTGGAAACATATTATAAGAAATCTAGTTTTGTAATATATTTTATACGATATTTTATACCAAGTGTCTACTTGTCTCATTTATGCAGATTTGCTCATTAAGGTAGCTAATGAAGATAATTTATCATACAATAAGCTTTCATATAAATTAGTTCATTATTAATAAATCAACTGAATTCAGGTGACAAATGTCGAATACAACCCTTTAGCATAAATTTCCCACAAGTGAAATATTATTCATAAGTTTTATAAATAAAATGCAAACAAACAAACTATTTCACATGTATAACCTGATTTGTTATACCAATTGAAAATAAAAACGCGTTTAAGCCAGTGACCTAGGACCTATTTAGCTATGGACTGCAGCCTTAACCGCATCTCATATATCCATCTTAAGCTAGAAGAAAATCTAAAATCTTCTGGACCGCTTTTCTTACCAACCTGACCAAGCTGTCAGCCTGCAAAATCAAGAACTTAACCAGTTTTATAGAATTATCAGATTGATTCAATTTTATCTGAATGGGGGAATCGTGCCTTTGAAGATTACTAGCACGCTGACATTAAGTCTATGAATGAACTGCGCTATTTAGTGATACTACAACAGGTCACTATTTGAGCTTAAGTAGTCTTTGGGCATAAGGCGCCATTCCAACCTAACCTAACCTATCCCAGTAGGATGAGTTTGTTAGAGATAATACAATGTCGGATAGAGAAATTGCGGACAGTTCTTCCAGACATATTCTTTATATCTGTTTAGCTTTATTCTGGTATTAACAAGAAACATTAAAATATATACCTCTTTTGTAATAGGAAACTAAAGCTATTTTAGCCTACATGCAAAAATCTGAAAGCTTTCTATTTTAGTTAATGTGAGATCTTTAAAACCTTAGACTAATTTAGAATTGCTCTCTTTTAAATCGAATGCAATATAGATTCCACCAGAAAGTCGAGTTGATCCACTTTTGTTACAGTGGATCATCCAATGCTCATAGCTACTATTGAGTAAAAGTGCGAGTTAGAAACTTATTTGCGTTTCATCAAGCTAAGAAGAAGAAATGTAAAACCTTCGTTACTGTTATTATTTAAGTTTATTATAATAAAAAATAAATAAATTCATTTTAATAATGAATTTATGCTTTTCCTAATTTTAAAAGACTTTAGCATAAACTCAAAGTTTTATATTGAGTAAACATATTTGTTAATTCACTATCATTTGCAATATAGCTCCCCTATATTTTCTATCTAATAATAATCGCATCTGTACTTATTGTGATTATATCATTCAAAATTATAACTCACACTTGATTCAATTGATATTGTTTAATGCATTATCCTTGCCTATATAATTATGACCTCCTAGTCATAGTCTTCTTTTGCAATCGACATTAATCGTAACCTTAGATCTCTCTTAAAATTAAACTATTAATTTTTCATTCTAGAATCCTTTTCATAATCCAATCGATTTTGAATAAAATTAAGTCAGTTCGCCATATACTTTTCTTTTCTGAAATCAATACCTTATGAAGTAAGCATAATTTTCATAGAATTTTTCTTGAAAGTCAAATAAATACCGAAAGTTTTAGAAACTTTCTTGTAATTTTCATGCGATATTCATCGTTAAGAAGCAAAAATCATAATTTCTTTCAAAATTCCGGAGGTGATGCATTCAAGTTACTTATAATTTTTTGACGCCATTTTAAATATTGTGTCACATTTTCCTTTTACTCCATTTTTAGTTTCACTTGGAATTGATAAGGACAAGGATAGAGCACGGAGTTCGTGTTGTTGTTTGATAAGCGCTTTCTACGCTTCTATAAAGCGAATATTTTGTTTAGCAGTTGATGAACCTGGAAACTGTTTCCAGTTCCTTTTTGTTTATTCTATGGGTACCTGTAACCTGTAGCATGGGTACCTGTCTGAGGAACTGCTGGGAGTAGCGCTTGTTTGTACTTCGAAATGTATAGTTTCATTGGCACTGAATTTATATTAAAACTTTTCAGCTTGTTAACTTGTTAAGATAAACAAAATAGAGCCAAAATTAGAACAAAAAATATAGAACATTTTCCACACAAAAGTATTTCTGTAAGGTAATTTTTTTCACCAATTAACTGAGGATTGTTTGAAGGATTCTTAAAGCTTGGAAAAATAAAATTATAAATATTTTATAAATATTTTATTTTATAATATTTTTGTTTAATATTAATTACATTAAAAAGATTTTTCCACAAATAATATACTAATGCTTCATTTTATTAAAAAATATATTATATCGTGCGAATGGAAGAAAGTATACCGGCTAGAAAGATGTTTGATTCAGTACCCGCAGGTGGGAAACGCAGTACCCTCATGACTTCTGCACCTTCGATGAAAGGACCAGGTGACCAACGATTTGGGGGTGCTTGATACTACCAACTGGCGACAACAAGCAACTAATCGGGCTGACTGGTGAAGGCTAAGGATGCGGCCAAGGACGACTCACGTAATTAAGATTTATTTTAATCAACGATTTGAGAACTACTATATTTATCAACAGATTGCGAATAAATTGAAAATTAACTTCTTTAATCAAGATTAAATTTTAGTGCATTCCGTAATCGATTGGTCAATCTCGTACAAAATGTGTAACACATGAGATGAATTTATAACACTCTACACATTTTGCCAAAGTACCAAGATTAACCACAAATCAAGTGCTAGTGACTTGATTCTATATATGTATTTAAAAAATATATATAAATATAATAAATACCAATACAATTGCCAAAATGTTAGATTACTCTGAAAATGTTCGATTTGACAACAAAATTTCACAGATGAAGAGTAAATCTAGATTGAATCAAAACTGCCATTACTTCAGTTATAAAGTTTAGATCTAGTTCAGAGTAAGTTAAGAATTAGGTGGAATTAAGTTTAATCAAAGAGTTAAAAATTAGTACTGATTTTTTTACTAACGAACAGTTTTGTTTTAAAATTTAGTGATTTTCCACTTGAGAACTAAAGCTGAAATAATATTCGATGAAAAATAGAAAAATATTAGAGGATAATAGTAGTAGGTGGAGGGTACTTAACTCGTTAACTAACGGTTTAGTTTGTTGGAATATTCATATTCATAATCAAAAAATTCTACTTACATATATGTAGCATATGCAAAGGTAAATCATATAAGGATTCATTAATAAAGAACTTTCTAACTTTCAAAAGAATTCAAGTAGTCAAAGATATAAATATCTCTTAATTGACAAAAAGAGGTTACAGTTTTCAGCTTTACCATAGCCTATAGTGTTGAAGGTCGAACTGTTAAGGTTTTTCATTTATTTCGGGTATTTGCAATAAAATATAGGTTTGTCTCAACTTTATCAGATTATTTAAAGCAGATTTTAAGACTTTGTAACTTGTAAAAAGCTTTGTAATAATATGTTCCCATTGCTTTCATTAAAGCAACTTATTTGATTTAAATCGCTAATGAAATTTGATTAACCGTACAAAGAGCTTTCGTGCTTTTTAAGTTAGTTAAGAATAAATCAAGTGAAATTACATAAAAAATGTCGAATACAACACTGCAAAATATATTTACCAGAAAGGAAATGATCGAAATTTGACATATTTGGCACATGAAACAATATGTAAATAAACAAAAACTCGACAAATCAAACAGGAGGTAAGAATTTTTGAAAATATTTGATTAATTGAAATAAAATTTATAAATTTTATTAAAATCAGTGTAATTTATGACAATTACAGTTATAAATTGCAAAACATAATGATATCGAATATATATTTGATATCATTATACAGTATCACATATTGTTTAACAATAAATATTTATTTTGGTTGGATAGTAACTAAAATAAAAACAATCAAAAGCTCTCCTAGAACTTTCACAGAACTTTCTGACACATGAAAGCTCTTTCACTTGTATAAATCAACTTGTGCCAATGGGAACAACCAAATTATGATTTCACAACATAAATTGATTTAGCAGCAGTGAGAACATGGATTAATACATTATTGAAATTGTCGGAGACCACATCGAAAACAAATAATCCATTCGTTGTAATATCCTTTCGTCTGATTTTAACTGTTCTAAACAAGTCGAGAAAAAACTGCATCGGTATCGGTGCTGACGGATCACTATTTTATAGCAAAAAAATGCTATTATGGTGATAATTGACGAATCCGAATTCTCCACTAACTGGTGTATGACGCTATTCATTAAATGAATGCAGGTATTCACGACTATTAGATTATTTTATTTAACTATATTGTACATTCCAATTAACACTGTAACGCCTCATTTTATTGCAATTTCAAAAACGAACTCAGATTATTAACAAAATTTGTTGTTTTACCAATAAATAATGCCTCAACAAAAGAATAGTATTAAAATTTGACAGTGAAAAATAATAAAATATAATTTAGTAATTCAATTATTTTACCGATGGTTTATAATTTCGATCTAATATAACACAGCAACTTAATTTGTTAATAAACTTTCACAGCAAATCAATAAAACTCCAAGTCAAGTTCGACGTTGGGTCAGTTGACTAATGAACACTGACTCTTAGCTTTAAATTTGGAAGGGTACGAGTTCAACTCTTGTTACTTGCAGTTTCAAAAAATTATTTACAAATGATTAATACAAGAAATAATTCCAAAACTACTGATGGTAGGTATTTGGCAATCCTCGAGACAGCTGTATAATCAGCCAAAAATTCAATAAATTAAAAGTAATTAAAACATTGTTGTTGTTGCAATTTCACCATTGTTCAATAAAATCCTCTCTATTGAAAAAAATAGTTTATATTAGGAATTTAGTTTCTTTGGTCAAAACGAACGTGAAAAATCAACTTAATTCTTCAGTACTTTTTATGTGAAGCTCTTAGTTGATTTCTATAAACATTTTTCTAGTATTATATTTCAAATAAACCACCAAAATTTCAATTCAAATTTTTGACACCATACAAAAATTGGCGCTGTGAACATTAGAAGCCAGAACTTATGTCCTTTAGAAATGCAAGACTTTACTCTTGAGCTTTTTCGATGTAAGCCACGAATGTCCTTTCTGGTTCTCAGTAAAATGTATATTCTCTCTTTATTCAGACAATAGAGAAGGGCTGTACAGAAATAGAGACCACAACGAATCGTAAGTAAAACGTATGAGAACAAAAACAAACACAATGTGAAAAAAAAAATAAACAAAAGGACACGAAGGCATTTGACACACTGAACTTGTCCGTGTCGTGGCTTTTATCGCTTAAAAGCACGAGTTTGGCAATATTTGCGCCAGTCTCAAACGAATTCTGCAATGGCACAGATGTGGCACAATGACAACGAACGGACCATCACGTGGTTTGTACGTAGCGTAACGTAAATTCTGTTCTACGAGTCCCGACACAGAAATGAACATGACCTATGTTAACCCAAATGTGAATATATTATACCGTGGGAAAGTGCGCGTACAATTTATATTTTTTTTTTTGTTATAATTTTTCATTTTCTTTTTTTTAAATAAAATTTAAAAGTAAAATATACCGGGGGTTGGGAATGGAGTATATTATTTTTGTAAAACCCACAAACTCAGGTACAACGTGAAAGTCAATATACATTTTCATTGACAAACTGGCAGACAAAATTAACGACTGTCACAAAAATCAGTATCCATCACAGTGGGTTTATGCTTGCATATAGGCAAGCACTATTTATGGCATGAGAAGCATACATGTGCAATAAGAGCACTTTTTTCCTTGTGTGAGTACCTCTAGTGAGGCTTGCAATTCGTTGCAAGGCTGAAAATGCATATTCGTTGTAAGCTCACTTTAAGTGGCCCTAATTTGTAGAACTTAATGACACTAATTTCGAACATGTTTTCATTTAAGCTAATACGATTTTCGCTCTTGCTTAACATTAATTCTACTCAAATGGGTCTTATCCTTTCTTGGTAGTGCACTTCAACGCGAACTTTTTCATGCTGTTTTTTGCTGATTGCTTTTCTATGTATAAGTTTTGCCCTATTTTATCTTATTTTATCTTATTTTCTCTTTATTTAATGTTGCTTAAATATTGCACTTGAAAGTTTTTTGAATTTATTCAAATACAGTTTCTTGTCAGTGTTTTCTGTTACGAGGATATTTCGTTTATTTAAGGATTCACTTATAATTTTAAATTATGAAAATAGTACAAGAATTAGTAGCAAAATGGATGAAATTTATAATGTACAGTATTTTACAGACACTTAATAAACATTACTTTTTATAAAAAAAAATAATTTTTATCTATGTATCTCACTTTTTAATATTAACAGTAAAAATAAACAGTATTTTAATTTTGAGACAAAAATTTAATAAAAGAATGTAAGGTTTTATTAAAAAAAATTTTAATTCCTTGTTTTTTACACAGAATTAAATCTGCTTAATATTTATATTTTTATTTTAAAATAAAAATATTTTTTTAATCTCTTTTTTATTTAAATATGAATTCAACTCTTTTTTTTTATTCTGTCT
This sequence comes from Teleopsis dalmanni, assembly GCF_002237135.1. Lineage (NCBI taxonomy): Eukaryota > Metazoa > Arthropoda > Insecta > Diptera > Diopsidae > Teleopsis > Teleopsis dalmanni. The sequence continues at coordinate 7,330 of NW_024032893.1, forward strand.
AAAATAAATATTATGTATATATTATAACCATTATTACCAATCGAACATTTCTGGAGTAATCCAATATTTTTGTAGTAGTCAATATTTATATAGTAGTATGTATCTACATTTTCTATAAATACATATAATATATAATATGTATATATATATCAAATTAAATCACACTTTATATGTCAAGCCATATAAAACAAGCTAATCCTGTTGACCGCAGGACTAGCTTGCTACTCTGACAAAATATATAGAATGTCATAAATTAATCTCAGGTATTATACTTTTCACTCGAGATTCACCCATCGAAAATAAAAATTACACTAAAATTGAATATCAGTTCAAGAAGTACACCTGTATTTTAAAGAAATTAAATATCTATTATCTTTATACAGATTTTAAATAGATGTATGAAATATCCTCAAATCCTCCTCCATACTAACTCAACTAAAAAACACTCCTTAACAAATCTTAAGCTTAAAATAGTGATTGTTTTTACATTTAGTTATGGTTTGACTATATACGTTTTATTATTTTTTTTTCATATATATATATATATAAGTTTTCATAACCTCGTACTTCCCAAATGAATTTCACTTGAACTTTCGTGCCTCTTACTTTCTTCTGCTATTGTTGTTTAATCTTTTTTCTTTATTTCATAATTTTATGACACAATAAAAGGAATGCGGCTGAAGCCTTGCGGCGGTACAACAATGGCAGTCCTACGAAACACAAACTTCTTTTTGTTCTTAATTTAAACAGAAAATTTTAATTTTTATTGCATTTTAACTGCAAGGATTTCATGTTTGGACTATATTATGAGCTTTATGAGTAGACATTATGGAAATTAAAAATCATTGATTTAATTTTCGAATTAAAGATTTACAAGTTCTATTTTTTAACTTTTACACAAATTATTATGAAAAGGGTTTAATATTAACTGAAAATAATATTTTATTTATAAATGTACTGAATACATGTAGAAAACATGAAGAAATAAGTTTACGGAATATCTTAAAAATAATTATGTATATTAAAAAAAGGATATAATAGGAAAGACTTCATAAACACTTCAAAACTCTTCAAAAACCTAATTATGTCACGAATCCATTTTACTATTTGAGTAATAGTATTTAAAAAAATAAAGTTTTATGTGATTTCTACGTTACGAAACGTTACGAATATTGCAGAAGGCCTTCAGTGACTGGGCTATTTCATAAAAAAAAAAATTTTAAAGGGGGCATAAAGAATTTAAACACAAAACTTTGAAGACAAAAATTGCCCTGGACGACCATCAACATCAACGGATACACTACAAATTAAAAAAATCATGGATTAGGTGCTCAAAAATCATCAATTAACAACTCGAGACCTCTTTTGTACAATGAACATTACATCTGAATCAGTCCGAAACATTTTGAAAAGTATTTTATGACTTGAAAAGAATATTAACTGGTAAATACAACACTACAATTCTGCGAAATAGTACATCAAAAAACTCTTTCTGACTATCACGATAAGATTAAGAAGACTTAATCTTTTAAAGTCGCAAGTCAACTTTAGCAATGATTTTCAGGATCTAAAAAGCATTGTCATGAGTATATTGTATCAGGAAGTAAGTGCTTTGAAGCGATAAAATAGATTTAAAAGAATAAATAAATATTTAAAAAGTTTTAACAATTCTGCTTTATTTTTTTTTTTACAGTGATGTATCAATTTACAGTGGTAAA
>NW_024032894.1:0-9045 GCF_002237135.1 Teleopsis dalmanni
TATCAGAAGTTAATATATATAAATTAAAAATACATGTAAATTTATTCGCAAAGATATTTCATTTTATTAATATACATAAACGAACTATACAATTGCTTTGTGTACAAATATCTATATATGTTCATGCAAAGCTAATTATAAACAATAAAATTTATTGTTGAATTCATTTATATTATTAGATTATAAGTATATTGTAATTTTTAAGATTTATTTTTTATCAATAAATATAATGGGTCTGTCAGTCATGACCATAATTTTAGTTTGAATAAAATCATAACATATTACGTGTATATAAGTATATCCAATTATATCAATTTAAATTAAACTATTACAATTTATTTGTCTTACATACTTATTTTTAAACTAATTAAAATATATTTTATATTTTATTACCAAGTCTTTTTTACTTAATTTTTCATATTCAGTTTTTACAATTAATAACATTAAAAGCAATTAATCTAATGTACATTTATTTTGTTTAGGTATAATCAACATAACTTTATAAAATAATTTGGTAAATATATTTTTTTACAAAATTTAATAATAATATTGATATATTAAAGTTTATACAATTTTTTATAAAGTTTTCATTTTCTTCAATATAAAATTGTTTAAATTTTTTTAATTATTTACATTATTGATTCTCCTATTAACTACACATTTGCAATGTTCTCAATCTAGTTTACAATAAATTATATTTTAAATATTATAACAAATACATAAATATATGTTATAACTCGCTTTTTATTATATTGTTATAAAAAATTAGAGTGTAAAAAGAAGAAACTAACAAGTACAACTGTGCTAAGAAAAATTACATATAATTTAGTATTAAATATATGTAAATATTTTTATTTAAAATTTTTTAAATAAAAAAACTTTATATATATTCAATAATTGCACTAAAAAAGCTTTTAAAATATAACATAATTTTGTGTATATCCCATAGGTATAGATATATCAATATATTACAAAATTTGGTACTTAATATTACAACAAAGATTTAAAATATTATATAATATATGTGACTTATTTTATAGATAACATTTTTTCTAATATAAACTTTATACAATTTATAATTAGTTTTTCTAGCATTAAATTAGATATTTTATAATTTTTTTGTTTTTTTTCGGAAAAGGTATTCAGCTAAAAATACCTTAATTTTACTTCAATTTTTTTTTGTATAGCAAAAAAAAAAACTAATGTTAAAAATATGAATATTTCTTTAAATATAAACGCAATCAAATAAAAGCACAAACTATTTTAAAAAACAAATGGACATTTAGTATTATGCTTTGAAATTCTTTCGTATTTTTTGCCTCGTAGGATTCCAACGCTTAAAAAATTTTAGTTTGCGTCAGTCAAAGCTTTAATTATTGAAACTTAATAAGGTAATTTTCATGAAGCATACATGCGATTTATATCATGTTGGTATTTGTCTTGTATGTCTTTGCGCTTAAGTTTAAAGGCAGCTGTTACCAAGCCCATATCTGGAGACCAAACCTCTTTGCATAAAGTGATAGCAGCAGGTACTTCAAACTTTTGTAATTTACCTAAAACAAAAACCATAAGATAATTTTCACGTTAATTTTAAATAAATAATTTAAATAATTAAACAATTAACAATATTTTAATATATTGGTAATTTAACTACAAATTATTGATATGTAAAAAAATGTGAGAGAACTTTATTTAAATTTATTAAAATTAATTGCCCAATTAGCAAGGACGTTTAAAACATTTAACTAATAAATTATAAATTTTGCCAAAAACATTTGAATTACAAATTAAAAAAGTAATTTTTAGTATATACATACTTAAAAGAAATATTTTAATCATAACAGACACTTATGTACTTTTTACAAACAACCTAACCTAGCTATCGAAGTTATTCATCCAAATAAATGTAAAATACTAATTTAGATCACCTCATTGCGTATATTCACATAGAAATATAGCTTATATTAGTTTATTGCTATATCTACAGAACACGAAATGTTTAACCAATTCAACTAATATGGTTAAATATATATACAAATTGCAATAATATTTTTCTGAACACAATTCCCTTCAACCCCTTCACTATTTATTAGACCATATTTGATCATAATGGTACCTAACGTATTTCTATAGATTACACATTAACTGTAAAAGCTAAAGATCACTCCCTCAACTCTTCCTGTCCCACACAACTACAATTCTAATCCATGATTTTATCTTATAATCCATTCGTATTTCCTATTCTATAGTTCTCTACGGTAATTATATTGGACGCGTATTCCATACACGCTATTTATTTTGTAAATATCGTTACACCAAAATATTGCTAAATTTTCTATATATTCAATAAATACTAACATTTTCTCGCATGTTCCGCAATTTCTTTAATCATAGCTTTTTCCAATACTGGTGATGCACATAACTCATCGAAATGTTTATTTTCTAGGCCATGACGTTGTGCTAGTTCTTCTAAGTGTTTCTGGTTGGGTACTACTAATCCAACAGTAAATTGTTTTGATGGATCACCATATACGCAAATATTTTCAATATATGGACAAGTTTTTAGTTCTGACTCAACTTTTCCAAGTGAAACATATTCTCCAGCTTGTAATTTAACTAAATCCTTTTTACGATCTATAAATTGTAATTGTTAAAGATTTTTTTTCAAACAGAAATATGTTAAATTATTACCAATAATTTTAAGTACGCCGTCGGGATGTATTTCACCAACATCTCCAGTTTTGAACCAACGTCTGCCATCTTCTTCAAAGAAATCTTCAGCTGTTTTGCCAGGTAACTTGTAATAACCCAATGACACACAATCACCACCAATCAATACTTCTCCCTATAGTAAATATGGAAATTAAAAATTAGATAAAAAATGTCTACAACTACAAGTAAATTTGTGCTTACTTGAGGATATGGTTTATTAGTTACTCGATAATTTCCTTCCTCCCAATTTACTAGGCGTATATCACATACTGTCAAAGGTGCACCTGTGCGTCCGTATGTCATATCACGATCTATTAATTTCAAAATATTTTTTACATAATTGTGCTTGAATAATTTAGAAATAGTTTAAGGGCTTACAATCCATAACAGTTGCTCCTGATGTCGTTTCAGTTAAACCATAGCCTTGTACTAAATCTACACACAAACATATTTTAATTTGCTCATGTGTATCCGGTGATAATGGAGCTCCTCCAGACATAATAATACGTACGCGACCACCAAGCAATTTTGATACTTTATGAAAAACTAGCCTATAACAAATATAAGCTGATTATTAAAAATAATAAAAAATATTCAAATTTATTTTGGAACAAACCTGTCTACTAAAGGTGTAAGATAACCTTTTTGAGTCCAATTTAATTTGTACTGATACAGAAATCTGAACAATGCCTTTTTGAATGCTGAGCCAGAGTTAATTTTATCGTTAATGCCTTTTGATATCCGATCTAAAATGAGCTGGGAAAAAAAATAAAATTAAATTTATTAATCTAGTTAGAGTTTAACGTTTCTTAAAATTATTGTTATCGACCCCAATTAATTAATTAATTATTAAATTTGAGTTTTTGTCGTTTTTAATTTTTATGTTATATGTGTGTTTTTATGTATATTAAATAAATAATTGATTTAGTTTTGTCCCAATTTATGAAATTAAGTGTTTTATTTATTTTTATATAAGTTTTATATAAATCATTTAATAGTGTGTAGTTCAAAAGGAAAAATACATACGAATTATTTTTGCAATAAACATATATACAAAATATATATATATGTCATATATATAAACATATATATGACAACTTAACATAGCAAATTAGTAAATATTGATGAGTTTATTATAATCTACAAAAACTTACACCACTACAAAACAACACAATTTATGTGTGCCGTGAAAAATAATTATTTTACTTATATATCATGTCAAAAACAGCTAATTGAAACACAAATTAGTTCACAAACAGGGACCGTAACAGTTATCATAAAAAAAAAATTAAAATCACCTTATAACTCTTATCATTCGCATTTTAAAACAAATGTCAAAAATTAATAATTAAATTTGCTTTATATTATATTCATCAAATATAATAATTATCATGTGCCTTTTATTTTTTCACGCAGAAATAACTCTTAAAATTCTGCTTTTTATTTTAAAACGGTATATAACTCATACTGGCGTGTCGAATATTTTTAGAAACAAAAATATAAAATAAATTTTTAATACAAGAGAGTTCTTTTATTTTAAAACTCTCACATATATAAAAAGCATGCATAATATTAAGGATAAAGGGTTTATTCAGATATGAGTATAGACAACTTTTTGTTACTGCTTTTTTTTATTTTTGAAATAACTGTTATTTTCTGACAAACTATAAATTTTTTAAATATTTGTATTTAACTTACTGGTACTGAAGTCATGCAAGTCGGTTTCAAAACGGTGGCATCTCCTTTACTACCACGCATAATTTTACTACTTGTATCAATTAATGTTAATGGTGTGGAATAACCAATTGGTACGCCAGTCATAAGGCAAACACTTTCTGCCAAAAGCTCAAATACATGCGCCAAAGGTAAAAAGCTGTATTAAAAGATAAAATTAGTTTTTTTTATTAAATTTAGTTTTCTTATTATAACTTACCCAATCAGTACATCATGCAATCTGACATTTCCATTGGAAACGTTGACATTTTTTTAGCATAACATCACTCAGAACGTGTTGTCATGTAATTGGACAACACTCTCTGCAATTGGTTTGCAGAGAGTCTTCGGAGAAATTCGAAAAACGAACAAGAGAAGACGAATCATTGTTCACCATGACAATGCGAGCTCTCACACATCGGCTCAAACCAACGCCTTTTTGACCGGCCAAAACGTTGAATTGATGGGTCATCCGCTGCCCGACTTGGCACCCAATGACTTCTTTTTATTCCCACACATCAAGAAAAAATGCGTGGTCAACGATTTTCGTCGCCAGAAGATGCTGTTGAAGCGTTCAAAAACCATGTTTTGAAGGTTTCTCAATCGGGGTAAAAAAAGTGCTTCGACAATTGGTTTGAGCGCTGAAAAATACTTTGAAAAACAGTAAAACTATTTTTGCTGATAAATTTTCGCATTTTTATTTTTAGGCCAGAAATATATATAGCAACCCTCGTATTTTGCGAATGTTCTTAAAAAAGCTGGATTCTAAATCCAAAAATTTGCCGAATTTAATAAACGTGCATCTAAGTCCGCAAATTGAGAAGTATACCTATCACTACTTTCATTTTATTATATGCTATCAATCAGTGGACATTTTTTGTTTTTGATCGTTCAGTTTTTGAAATTTTATTATAAGTTATTTAAATAACATATAATTTTTAGAAAAATATTTTGAAATTAGATAAAATTCATAATTTAGATAATTATAAATTAAATTGCATTATAAATTATTGATGGTACATTGAACTAACTGATAATAAAGTGTGATAACATTTAATTAAAACGTATAACTGATATACTCTATTGTAAAAACATACGTCATTTTCGATAATTATATTGAAACATTTAAAAAGGTTAGTTGAATTGATTAAAAATTAACAGTTTTAAATACATACCTAAAATAAATTTATATCAGAAGTTAATATATATAAATTAAAAATACATGTAAATTTATTCGCAAAGATATTTCATTTTATTAATATACATAAACGAACTATACAATTGCTTTGTGTACAAATATCTATATATGTTCATGCAAAGCTAATTATAAACAATAAAATTTATTGTTGAATTCATTTATATTATTAGATTATAAGTATATTGTAATTTTTAAGATTTATTTTTTATCAATAAATATAATGGGTCTGTCAGTCATGACCATAATTTTAGTTTGAATAAAATCATAACATATTACGTGTATATAAGTATATCCAATTATATCAATTTAAATTAAACTATTACAATTTATTTGTCTTACTTACTTATTTTTAAACTAATTAAAATATATTTTATATTTTATTACCAAGTCTTTTTTACTTAATTTTTCATATTCAGTTTTTACAATTAATAACATTAAAAGCAATTAATCTAATGTACATTTATTTTGTTTAGGTATAATCAACATAACTTTATAAAATAATTTGGTAAATATATTTTTTTACAAAATTTAATAATAATATTGATATATTAAAGTTTATACAATTTTTTATAAAGTTTTCATTTTCTTCAATATAAAATTGTTTAAATTTTTTTAATTATTTACATTATTGATTCTCCTATTAACTACACATTTGCAATGTTCTCAATCTAGTTTACAATAAATTATATTTTAAATATTATAACAAATACATAAATATATGTTATAACTCGCTTTTTATTATATTGTTATAAAAAATTAGAGTGTAAAAAGAAGAAACTAACAAGTACAACTGTGCTAAGAAAAATTACATATAATTTAGTATTAAATATATGTAAATATTTTTATTTAAAATTTTTTAAATAAAAAAACTTTATATATATTCAATAATTGCACTAAAAAAGCTTTTAAAATATAACATAATTTTGTGTATATCCCATAGGTATAGATATATCAATATATTACAAAATTTGGTACTTAATATTACAACAAAGATTTAAAATATTATATAATATATGTGACTTATTTTATAGATAACATTTTTTCTAATATAAACTTTATACAATTTATAATTAGTTTTTCTAGCATTAAATTAGATATTTTATAATTTTTTTGTTTTTTTTCGGAAAAGGTATTCAGCTAAAAATACCTTAATTTTACTTCAATTTTTTTTTGTATAGCAAAAAAAAAAAACTAATGTTAAAAATATGAATATTTCTTTAAATATAAACGCAATCAAATAAAAGCACAAACTATTTTAAAAAACAAATGGACATTTAGTATTATGCTTTGAAATTCTTTCGTATTTTTTGCCTCGTAGGATTCCAACGCTTAAAAAATTTTAGTTTGCGTCAGTCAAAGCTTTAATTATTGAAACTTAATAAGGTAATTTTCATGAAGCATACATGCGATTTATATCATGTTGGTATTTGTCTTGCATGTCTTTGCGCTTAAGTTTAAAGGCAGCTGTTACCAAGCCCATATCTGGAGACCAAACCTCTTTGCATAAAGTGATAGCAGCAGGTACTTCAAACTTTTGTAATTTACCTAAAACAAAAACCATAAGATAATTTTCACGTTAATTTTAAATAAATAATTTAAATAATTAAACAATTAACAATATTTTAATATATTGGTAATTTAACTACAAATTATTGATATGTAAAAAAATGTGAGAGAACTTTATTTAAATTTATTAAAATTAATTGCCCAATTAGCAAGGACGTTTAAAACATTTAACTAATAAATTATAAATTTTGCCAAAAACATTTGAATTACAAATTAAAAAAGTAATTTTTAGTATATACATACTTAAAAGAAATATTTTAATCATAACAGACACTTATGTACTTTTTACAAACAACCTAACCTAGCTATCGAAGTTATTCATCCAAATAAATGTAAAATACTAATTTAGATCACCTCATTGCGTATATTCACATAGAAATATAGCTTATATTAGTTTATTGCTATATCTACAGAACACGAAATGTTTAACCAATTCAACTAATATGGTTAAATATATATACAAATTGCAATAATATTTTTCTGAACACAATTCCCTTCAACCCCTTCACTATTTATTAGACCATATTTGATCATAATGGTACCTAACGTATTTCTATAGATTACACATTAACTGTAAAAGCTAAAGATCACTCCCTCAACTCTTCCTGTCCCACACAACTACAATTCTAATCCATGATTTTATCTTATAATCCATTCGTATTTCCTATTCTATAGTTCTCTACGGTAATTATATTGGACGCGTATTCCATACACGCTATTTATTTTGTAAATATCGTTACACCAAAATATTGCTAAATTTTCTATATATTCAATAAATACTAACATTTTCTCGCATGTTCCGCAATTTCTTTAATCATAGCTTTTTCCAATACTAGTGATGCACATAACTCATCGAAATGTTTATTTTCTAGGCCATGACGTTGTGCTAGTTCTTCTAAGTGTTTCTGGTTGGGTACTACTAATCCAACAGTAAATTGTTTTGATGGATCACCATATACGCAAATATTTTCAATATATGGACAAGTTTTTAGTTCTGACTCAACTTTTCCAAGTGAAACATATTCTCCAGCTTGTAATTTAACTAAATCCTTTTTACGATCTATAAATTGTAATTGTTAAAGATTTTTTTTCAAACAGAAATATGTTAAATTATTACCAATAATTTTAAGTACGCCGTCGGGATGTATTTCACCAACATCTCCAGTTTTGAACCAACGTCTGCCATCTTCTTCAAAGAAATCTTCAGCTGTTTTGCCAGGTAACTTGTAATAACCCAATGACACACAATCACCACCAATCAATACTTCTCCCTATAGTAAATATGGAAATTAAAAATTAGATAAAAAATGTCTACAACTACAAGTAAATTTGTGCTTACTTGAGGATATGGTTTATTAGTTACTCGATAATTTCCTTCCTCCCAATTTACTAGGCGTATATCACATACTGTCAAAGGTGCACCTGTGCGTCCGTATGTCATATCACGATCTATTAATTTCAAAATATTTTTTACATAATTGTGCTTGAATAATTTAGAAATAGTTTAAGGGCTTACAATCCATAACAGTTGCTCCTGATGTCGTTTCAGTTAAACCATAGCCTTGTACTAAATCTACACACAAACATATTTTAATTTGCTCATGTGTATCCGGTGATAATGGAGCTCCTCCAGACATAATAATACGTACGCGACCACCAAGCAATTTTGATACTTTATGAAAAACTAGCCTATAACAAATATAAGCTGATTATTAAAAATAATAAAAAATATTCAAATTTATTTTGGAACAAACCTGTCTACTAAAGGTGTAAGATAACCTTTTTGAGTCCAATTTAATTTGTACTGATACAGAAATCTGAACAATGCCTTTTTGAATGCTGAGCCAGAGTTAATT
>NW_024032895.1:0-9042 GCF_002237135.1 Teleopsis dalmanni
CAATTTTGTAAAAAGTTCTCGCATGCTTCACGCATTTCTTTAACGGATACGAATTTTTGCGGAGCAATCGCCATTTGTAGTTCTCGATGTTTTAATCCTTCTCGGCCGTATTTCGTGATAGCCATCTCACTAAGATTATGACGTCGTCCTAGCGCAGAGACACGAAAGATGAACTCAGTTATTGTTTCGTTTTGCCTTCGAGCAACGCGCGACATATTGTAATGTATATCCGCTTCATCGTATTCGCAACCGAACTCGGTGACAAGCTCATTTGAGAACTCCTTTCAAGTAGCATGCATTCTTGGTGATGCGTCCACCCACATGCGCGCTACACCCTTCAAACGGCTATACACTGCAAGAAGCACACTTTTTTCGGGCCACGCATATACAGACATAACAGCTTCAACACGTTCGACAAATTGCGTAGCCGTAATAGAATCTTCATTCGTTGGGTCGAATTCGGGCAAGACTTCTGCGATTTCTCGTATAGAATGCGCGTTACGGTCCTTACTAGGCATTTCTGAAGTACTGTTTTGATTGTTTCTAACGTTATTCTGGTTAATGGCTACTTGTTGAACCATTTGCCGCAGTTCGCTAATTTGTTTTCTCAATTCTTCGTTTTCACCCCGCAATTCCTCATTATCGTTTGTAAATTGCAAAACTACGCCGCTTGACTTCACGTGTTCAGTTAATCCTGCAACTAATTCCGCCTTATTGCCTATAAGTGATAACTCTTGCTGTTGTAAGAAGTTCTTCAACTGTTCCTTCGTCAGTGACTCGATGGTCACCATCATTACGTATATATCTGCGTTCGTTTTTTTTTTTATTTTTCTGCGCCAAATATTCAAACTTACGTTTTAATTACTCCCCTTTAGGGCATTGATTCAATCCCACTTCTGAACTTTAATTTTTGAATTAAGTACATAACTTTAATAGACTTTATTTAAATAACTTTAATTTACTTTATTTAACTGAACAAAATATTTAATAACATAACTTTAATATACTTTATTTAACTGAACAAAATATTTAATCACGACGCTATCCAACTGACGCTATTCAACGAACTTCCGTTACTCTCGTTCTGCTAGAACTAAATCACCTTGCTCATATTTCGTTGGTTTCCTGTGTTTATCGTCAAAACGCTTTTTCGCGTTTACCCGTTTACTATCGGTGTTATTAGCAACAAGTAATCGTCGGCGGTAGAGTTCTTCTTGGATGATGGGAATAGTATCGTCTTCATCTTGGAGAATTTGGATCAGCTTGTTACCTAATATGTCGCGTGGCTTGAATCCAAAAAGCAATTCGTTTGGAGATTTTCCCGTCGTTTGGCTAATCAGTGAGTTCAATGTACATTGAATGCTTCGTAGTTGCTCGTCCCAGGTTCGGTCATCTTGTGTTGATGGTTGCAGCATGGATGAAACGGTGCGATTAAATCATTCGACTTGGCCATTGGCTCGTGGCGTACGCACTGCGTTGCGTATGTGTTTGATTTGTTGATCGTTACAGTATCTTTCAAATTCTTTTGACGTAAAGGCGGTACCACGATCACTTATTATATTTTCAGGGGTTCCAACGTAACTGGTAACTTCATTCAGAATGGCGATGACTTGTTTAGTGTTCGTACTTTTCACTGGTCTAACGATGACAAATTTTGTGAAACTGTCCACAATAACCAGGTGGTCAATGTGTATTGTTTTGAACGGAATAGGCTCCATTTTGTCGCAATGTAACTCACCTTCCTTTTTACCTTCTCAACGCTTAGTGAAGGCGCAATCAATGCACGCTTTCACAAAAGATTTGACAAAGTTTCCCATTCGAGCGAACCACATAGACCGTAGTAAGTATTCAATCGTTCGGTCAACGCTTAAGTATCCTGTTTTAACATGTGCATCATGTGTCACCTTCCATCACAAAGCCTTTGGTATTACGAAGAGCTGTTGGTTTTTATACCGTTTGTACAGTCGTTCGTTAATTATTTAATAGTCGTTAATAATGTCTGAATCCTTCTCCTCAATTTTCATTACGACTTGTTGAAGTTTGCTATCTTGTAATTGCATACTGTAAGGCCAATCTGCCTCAGTTATTTCCGCCTTCCAGACTCGCAAAGTCGCTTCCTCAAGATCGCAACAGTCTTCGTTAGGCATACGACTTAGTGCGTCGACGTGCGCCATTCGTTGCTTGCACTCGCGTCTGTATGCACTTGATGGTCAGCTTCTACTCGATAGCCCATTATAACTGGTCCGGTTGTTAGTGCTTCATTTAGACTCACAAAGGAGTTTGTTTATTGATCTGTCCATTTAAAGACGGCGTTTTTCTTAAGTAATTGTCGCAACGGTTCGGATATAATTGCGTAGCCTGGTATAAACTTACGGAAATATCCCGTTAACCCTAAATAGCGCCGCACCTCTGCTTGCGTTGTAGGCATGTTGAAATTTCGGATGGCTTCGATTTTGATTTCACCCGGCGTTATCCCGTTGGGTCCCAACTGATGTCCCAATAATTGGATAGTATCTTTCAGAAATTCGCATTTTTTTAAATTCAATGTTGAATTAAATTCTTTTATTACACCTAAAATTCGTTGGAAACTCCGAGAAGTTCTTCTTCATCGTTGCCGCCGACAAGCATATCGTTCATGTAGTGAATCATATCACTGGATTCCAAGCGCGTCTTAATTTTCGCCATCAATTGTAGAAACAGGACTGGTGCGTTCTTCAGCCCGAACGGCATCCGTTTAAACTCATACAGACCATCAGAAACCACAACTGCAGTATATTTACGACTGTTACGTTCGATAGGAATTTGATAATAACCACAGTTAAGATCTAACGATATGTACATAGATTCGATACTTCGTTGCTTCTTGTAAACTTTCTTCGATATTGGGCATTGGGTAGCATTCTTTTCGAGTGAATTGATTAATCCGACGGTAGTCCTCGCAAAATCGATGTTCGCCATTCTTTTTCTTCACAAGCAACATTGGACTCGCATAACTTGATTCAGACGGAGCTATAAAGTCATTGTCGAGCAACTCTTGAATTTTCTTCGCAACGATTTCTTTTTTCGGTTCCGGAACTCTATACGGGACTTGTGCGATCACCTCGTTGGTCGTTAACTCAATTTTCATTTCGACTACATTAGTTTTGCCGATTCCATCCATACCTGTAGCGAAACATTCTCGGAATTCATTAATCACCTCTAACAGCTTTCCCTTAGAATCTGAATTTACAGTGTCCGTACACACGTCATCTTCCGTTATTGGACTAAGTTTATTAATTTTACACGTCGTTTTTACTTTGTCTTCGAATTTGAACTGTCCGTTGTCATATACGGCGCGTATATTTTCGCTATTGCATATTTCGTCCCCTATAGATCGTAATTCAACACACAATCTTTGAAGACGTGAAACGTCAACGGTTTTTCAACCTCATCGATTTTCAAATCCGTGTCGATTTGTATCTCAGATCGTTCTATACCACCACCGAATCCACCGATGGTAAATAGGTTTTTGCTGCGCGTACCACCAATATCGTTGGCAAATGTTTCCCGGACCATATTACATTCGCTTCCAGTATCAATAAATGCAATGGCTTGCTTGCCACCAATCGTTATTTTCTTAAGAAATTTATTGTCGATAATACTTGTTTTTCGCATGGAAGCTGATGGTTGTCTGCAATTTTGCTGTTCATTTTTGGGGTGCACCTTATTACAATCTATACAACGAGGACGTTTTGGGGGTCTTGCACAATTTACTGACAAGTGCCCTGACTTACCACATTGTAATACATAACATTCTTTGCCTTACTGAACGATTGTATTACAATTTTGTAAAAAGTTCTCGCATGCTTCACGCATTTCTTTAACGGATACGAATTTTTGTGGAGCAATCGCCATTTGTAGTTCTCGATGTTTTAATCCTTCTCGGGCGTATTTCGTGATAGCCATCTCACTAAGATTATGACGTCGTCATAGCGCAGAAACACGAAAAATGAACTCAGTTATTGTTTCGTTTTGCCTTCGAGCAACGCGCGACATATTGTAATGTATATCCTCTTCATCGTATTCGCAACCGAACTCGGTGACAAGCTCATTTGAGAACTCCTTCCAAGTATAATGCATTCTTGGTGATGCGGCCACCCACATGCGCGCCACACCCTTCAAACGGCTATACACTGCAAGAAGCACACTTTTTTCGGGCCACGCATATACAGACATAACAGCTTCAACACGTTCGACAAATTGCGTAGCCGTAATAGAATCTTCATTCGTTGGGTCGAATTTGGGCAAGACTTCTGCGATTTCTCGTATAGAGTGCGCGTTACGGTCCTTACTAGGCATTTCTGAAGTACTGTTTTGATTGTTTTTAACGTTATTCTGGTTAATGGCTACTTGTTGAACCATTTGCCGCAGTTCGCTAATTTGTTTTCTCAATTCTTCGTTTTCACCCCGCAATTCCTCATTATCGTTTGTAAATTGCAAAACTACGCCGCTTGACTTCACGTGTTCAGTTAATCGTGCAACTAATTCCGCCTTATTGCCTGTAGTTAATAACTCTTGCTGTTGTAAGAAGTCCTTCAACTGTTCCTTCGTCAGTGACTCGATGGTCACCATCATTACGTATATATCTGCGTTCGTTTTTTTTTTATTTTTCTGCGCCAAATATTTAAACTTACGTTTTAATTACTCCCCTTTAGGGCATTGATTCAATCCCACTTCTGAACTTTAAATGTGGTTTTTGAGTTAAGTACATAACTTTAGTAGACTTTATTTAAATAACTTTAATTTACTTTATTTAACTGAACAAAATATTTAATAACATAACTTTAATATACTTTATTTAACTGAACAAAATATTTAATCACGACGCTATCCAACTGACGCTATTCAACGAACTTCCGTTACTCTCGTTCTGCTAGAACTAAATCACCTTGCTCATATTTCGTTGGTTTCCTGTGTTTATCGTCAAAACGCTTTTTCGCGTTTACCCGTTTACTATCGGTGTTATTAGCAACAAGTAATCGTCGGCGGTGGAGTTCTTCTTGGGTGATGGGAATAGTATCGTCTTCATCTTGGAGAATTTGGATCAGCTTGTTACCTAATATGTCGCGTGGCTTGAATCTAAAAAGCAATTCGTTTGGAGATTTTCGTTTGACTAATCAGTGAGTTCAATGTACATTGAATGCTTCGTAGTTGCTCGTCCCAGGTTCGGTCATCTTGTGTTGATGGTTGCAGCATGGATGAAACGGTGCGATTAAATCGTTCGACTTGGCCATTGGCTCGTGGCGTACGCACTGCGTTGCGTATGTGTTTGATTTGTTGATCGTTACAGTATATTTCAAATTCTTTTGACGTAAAGGCGGTACCACGATCACTTATTATATTTTCAGGGGTTCCAACGTAACTGGTAACTTCATTCAGAATGGCGATGACTTGTTTAGTGTTCGTACTTTTCACTGGTCTAACGATGACAAATTTTGTGAAACTGTCCACAATAACCAGGTGGTCAATGTGTATTGTTTTGAACGGAATAGGCTCCATTTTGTCGCAATGTAACTCACCTTCCTTTTTACCTTCTCAACGCTTAGTGAAGGCGCAATCAATGCACGCTTTCACAAAAGATTTGACAAAGTTTCCCATTCGAGCGAACCACATAGACCGTAGTAAGTATTCAATCGTTCGGTCAACGCTTAAGTATCCTGTTTTAACATGTGCATCATGTGTCACCTTCCATCACAAAGCCTTTGGTATTACGAAGAGCTGTTGGTTTTTATACCGTTTGTACAGTCGTTCGTTAATTATTTAATAGTCGTTAATAATGTCTGAATCCTTCTCCTCAATTTTCATTACGACTTGTTGAAGTTTGCTATCTTGTAATTGCATACTGTAAGGCCAATCTGCCTCAGTTATTTCCGCCTTCCAGACTCGCAAAGTCGCTTCCTCAAGATCGCAACAGTCTTCGTTAGGCATACGACTTAGTGCGTCGACGTGCGCCATTCGTTGCTTGCACTCGCGTCTGTATGCACTTGATGGTCAGCTTCTACTCGATAGCCCATTATAACTGGTCCGGTTGTTAGTGCTTCATTTAGACTCACAAAGGAGTTTGTTTATTGATCTGTCCATTTAAAGACGGCGTTTTTCTTAAGTAATTGTCGCAACGGTTCGGATATAATTGCGTAGCCTGGTATAAACTTACGGAAATATCCCGTTAACCCTAAATAGCGCCGCACCTCTGCTTGCGTTGTAGGCATGTTGAAATTTCGGATGGCTTCGATTTTGATTTCACCCGGCGTTATCCCGTTGGGTCCCAACTGATGTCCCAATAATTGGATAGTATCTTTCAGAAATTCGCATTTTTTTAAATTCAATGTTGAATTAAATTCTTTTATTACACCTAAAATTCGTTGGAAACTCCGAGAAGTTCTTCTTCATCGTTGCCGCCGACAAGCATATCGTTCATGTAGTGAATCATATCACTGGATTCCAAGCGCGTCTTAATTTTCGCCATCAATTGTAGAAACAGGACTGGTGCGTTCTTCAGCCCGAACGGCATCCGTTTAAACTCATACAGACCATCAGAAACCACAACTGCAGTATATTTACGACTGTTACGTTCGATAGGAATTTGATAATAACCACAGTTAAGATCTAACGATATGTACATAGATTCGATACTTCGTTGCTTCTTGTAAACTTTCTTCGATATTGGGCATTGGGTAGCATTCTTTTCGAGTGAATTGATTAATCCGACGGTAGTCCTCGCAAAATCGATGTTCGCCATTCTTTTTCTTCACAAGCAACATTGGACTCGCATAACTTGATTCAGACGGAGCTATAAAGTCATTGTCGAGCAACTCTTGAATTTTCTTCGCAACGATTTCTTTTTTCGGTTCCGGAACTCTATACGGGACTTGTGCGATCACCTCGTTGGTCGTTAACTCAATTTTCATTTCGACTACATTAGTTTTGCCGATTCCATCCATACCTGTAGCGAAACATTCTCGGAATTCATTAATCACCTCTAACAGCTTTCCCTTAGAATCTGAATTTACAGTGTCCGTACACACGTCATCTTCCGTTATTGGACTAAGTTTATTAATTTTACACGTCGTTTTTACTTTGTCTTCGAATTTGAACTGTCCGTTGTCATATATGGCGCGTATATTTTCGCTATTGAATATTTCGTCCCCTATAGATCGTAATTCAACACACCATCTTTGAAGACGTGAAACGTCAACGGTTTTTCAACCTCATCGATTTTCAAATCCGTGTCGATTTGTATCTCAGATCGTTCTATACCACCACCGAATCCACCGATGGTAAATAGGTTTTTGCTGCGCGTACCACCAATATCGTTGGCAAATGTTTCCCGGACCATATTACATTCGCTTCCAGTATCAATAAATGCAATGGCTTGCTTGCCACCAATCGTTATTTTCTTAAGAAATTTATTGTCGATAATACTTGTTTTTCGCATGAAAGCTGATGGTTTTCTGCAATTTTGCTGTTCATTTTTGGGGTGCACCTTATTACAATCTATACAACGAGGACGTTTTGGGGGTCTTTTAGTGGCATATTAACCATGACCACACACAATACGTTGTGTGCGGTATTTAATGTGTCATGCCAACCCAAAACTCTCAAATATCAAGCATGACCGAAAAACCTAATTGTCAAATATAAAATAATTTATGAGTCAGAAATTTGACTCGTCTATTTTGTCATTTCCTTATGACAAAATATTTGTATGCATATTTAATTATTTCAATATGCAATTTGACAATTTGGATAGTGGCATGCTAAACACATGAATTTGTGTTAAGTTTTTCACAGATCATATTGCAAGCGATTATGCATGCAATATGATTTGTCCTCAATACAGTTGGTTACCAGATGTGTGCCACTGTGAAATAGATATGAATAAATGACCAATAAGTAAATAAATAATATTTGTAAATTATTATGTACGTCTAATTTGGGTTAACCAATTAGACGTAAGTAAACGTAAGTAAATGTATGTATCAACCAATAGAATCGATACATAAGATTCTATTGGAAATTAGTTGTAAGAATTGATGTTAGAGTTAAGAAATAAAATTTAATAAAGATAGTCTCTTAAGAACACTCAAAACGACAAGTCTTTGATTTTTAAAGTATTTCAATATGATGTAACAATAAACTAATTACATGGCGATCCTGCTAAATCGGAAGGACTAAATTTTAAAACGATGTGTTATTAATAAAAAATTAACAATTTATGCTAAATCGGAAGGACTAAATTTTAAAGTGAAAATATTATTAATAAAAAATTAACAATTTATGCTAAATCGGAAGGACTAAATTTTAAAACGATGTATTATTAATAAAAAAAATGAACAATTTATACTAAATCGGAAGGACTAAATTTTAAAGCGAAAATATTATTCATAAAATATGAACAATTTATAGAATGATAAGTGGAAGTAATTATATAAGTGTATTAACAATAAAATGCAACTGTGAAAATACAAAATTAATTATGTGGTAAAAATGTAAAACAAATATAAATTATAAAATAAAAACAATTTATTGAACGATAAGTGCAAGTAACATAATTTAACTTTAAAAATGTGCAAATTTAACTGTTTTGTGTGTGGACAAACCTATAAGTCAAAAGGTTTGTTATTAAAACACCAACATAAACATAAGGATCTTATAAATTATGTTAACCAACTTTTTAAATCAGTGCGCGGTTATACAAAACAAAAATAAAAAACTCATGAACATTAATAAACATTAATAGAGTATGTGCACAAATAACAAAAACAACAGTTTCTTGGATTCAATTTCGTGGCATATAAGACGTCTTCATCAGTAACAACAACATATTCATCTGATTCAAGAAGAAAACTTCTCAATTTATAAATACAGCAAATTTCATCATCAACGACTCAACGATGGGATGGTTCTCCAGTGATGAATACAACACGAAGAACAACGTCCAACAGAAGACAGAGGTGACCAACAACAATCTACAGAACAATGCAGCTACAAGCACCGGAAATA
>NW_024032896.1:0-9039 GCF_002237135.1 Teleopsis dalmanni
TACTTGACCAGCCGGAGAGTCGGTAAGGTGTAACCTGAAACAGTGTTGAATCACAAATAGCAATCGTTGAATTGATGAAATGTGGTATTTGCTGAGTGTACTTGACCAGCCGGAGAGTCGGTAAGGTGTAATCTGAAACAGTGTTGAATCACAAATAGCAATCGTTGAATTGATGAAATGTTGTATTTGCTGAGTGTACTTGACCAGCCGGAGAGTCGGTAAGGTGTAATCTGAAACAGTGTTGAATCACAAATAGCAATCGTTGAATTGATGAAATGTTGTATTTGCTGAGTGTACTTGACCAGCCGGAGAGTCGGTAAGGTGTAATCTGAAACAGTGTTGAATCACAAATAGCCTGAATTAAATAGTAAAATGGTGAACTTGGGCAATCGAAATAGTGCTGTTATTGGAATGGGTTTCAAGCCAGACACAATTTAAAAAGTAAATTTAAATAATTGAGTTATAAAATAATTGTCTATAAATCTTCAGTTCAATCTTCAGTAAAACCAAAGTTGTTTTTATGTAAATACATATTTTTCTATATGATTATATGATTGTTTTTATTCCCGGATTTAAAATCCGGACAGATTGCATTATCTCGATTGTTTTTAAAAAAGTGTAATAAAAAGTTCAACTTCGACCAAGGACAAGGATAAAAGAGTTCTGGAATATTCTTCAAATCATCTTTCAAATAATGTTTTTGTATCACTTTATATAAATAACTAAACGCTGATGATATGATTGATATATTAAAAATCTTGGTTAAACATTCCGTTAGCTCCGCATAAAGACATTTGAAAGCTGGTATATCATATTTTGCCACAAAACTAGTGACATCCGATGTCCAAGAATTAGTAATAATAGCTGCACAATTATTTAATTCTAACAGTGTTGAATCACAAATAGCAATCGTTGAATTGATGAAATGTGGTATTTGCTGAGTGTACTTGACCAGCCGGAGAGTCGGTAAGGTGTAATCTGAAACAGTGTTGAATCACAAATAGCAATCGTTGAATTGATGAAATGTTGTATTTGCTGAGTGTACTTGACCAGCCGGAGAGTCGGTAAGGTGTAATCTGAAACAGTGTTGAATCACAAATAGCAATCGTTGAATTGATGAAATGTTGTATTTGCTGAGTGTACTTGACCAGCCGGAGAGTCGGTAAGGTGTAATCTGAAACAGTGTTGAATCACAAATAGCAATCGTTGAATTGATGAAATGTTGTATTTGCTGAGTGTACTTGACCAGCCGGAGAGTCGGTAAGGTGTAATCTGAAACAGTGTTGAATCACAAAATAGCAATCGTTGAATTGATGAAATGTTGTATTTGCTGAGTGTACTTGACCAGCCGGAGAGTCGTTAAGGTGTAATCTAAACGTGGTTGAATCACAAATAGCAATCGTTGAATTGATGAAATGTTGTATTTGCTGAGTGTACTTGACCAGCCGGAGAGTCGGTAAGGTGTAATCTGAAACAGTGTTGAATCACAAATAGCAATCGTTGAATTGATGAAATGTGGTATTTGCTGAGTGTACTTGACCAGCCGGAGAGTCGGTAAGGTGTAATCTGAAACAGTGTTGAATCACAAATAGCAATCGTTGAATTGATGAAATGTTGTATTTGCTGAGTGTACTTGACCAGCCGGAGAGTCGGTAAGGTGTAATCTGAAACAGTGTTGAATCACAAATAGCCTGAATTAAATAGTAAAATGGTGAACTTGGGCAATCGAAATAGTGCTGTTATTGGAATGGGTTTCAAGCCAGACACAATTTAAAAAGTAAATTTAAATAATTGAGTTATAAAATAACTGTCTATAAATCTTCAGTTCAATCTTCAGTAAAACCAAAGTTGTTTTTATGTAAATACATATTTTTCTATATGATTATATGACTGTTTTTATTCCCGGATTTAAAATCCGGACAGATTGCATTATCTCGATTGTTTTTAAAAAAGTATAATAAAAAGTTCAACTTCGACCAAGGACAAGGATAAAAGAGTTCCGGAATATTCTTCAAATCATCTTTCAAATAATGTTTTTGTATCACTTTATATAAATAACTAAACGCTGATGATATGATTGATATATTAAAAATCTTGGTTAAACATTCCGTTAGCTCCGCATAAAGACATTTGAAAGCTGGTATATCATATTTTGCCACAAAACTAGTGACATCCGATGTCCAAGAATTAGTAATAATAGCTGCACAATTATTTAATTCTAACAGTGTTGAATCACAAATAGCAATCGTTGAATTGATGAAATGTGGTATTTGCTGAGTGTACTTGACCAGCCGGAGAGTCGGTAAGGTGTAATCTGAAACAGTGTTGAATCACAAATAGCAATCGTTGAATTGATGAAATGTTGTATTTGCTGAGTGTACTTGACCAGCCGGAGAGTCGGTAAGGTGTAATCTGAAACAGTGAATCACAAATAGCAATCGTTGAATCGATGAAATGTTGTATTCGATGAGAGTACTTGACCAGCCGGAGAGTCGGTAAGGTGTAATCTGAAACAGTGTTGAATCACAAATAGCAATCGTTGAATTGATGAAATGTTGTATTCGATGAGAGTACTTGACCAGCCGGAGAGTCGGTAAGGTGTAATCTGAAACAGTGTTGAATCACAAATAGCAATCGTTGAATTGATGAAATGTTGTATTTGCTGAGTGTACTTGACCAGCCGGAGAGTCGGTAAGGTGTAATCTGAAACAGTGTTGAATCACAAATAGCAATCGTTGAATTGATGAAATGTTGTATTTGCTGAGTGTACTTGACCAGCCGGAGAGTCGGTAAGGTGTAATCTGAAACAGTGTTGAATCACAAATAGCAATCGTTGAATTGATGAAATGTTGTATTTGCTGAGTGTACTTGACCAGCCGGAGAGTCGGTAAGGTGTAATCTGAAACAGTGTTGAATCACAAATAGCAATCGTTGAATTGATGAAATGTTGTATTTGCTGAGTATACTTGACCAGCCGGAGAGTCGGTAAGGTGTAATCTGAAACAGTGTTGAATCACAAATAGCAATCGTTGAATTGATGAAATGTTGTATTTGCTGAGTGTACTTGACCAGCCGGAGAGTCGGTAAGGTGTAATCTGAAACAGTGTTGAATCACAAATAGCAATCGTTGAATTGATGAAATGTGGTATTTGCTGAGTGTACTTGACCAGCCGGAGAGTCGGTAAGGTGTAATCTGAAACAGTGTTGAATCACAAATAGCAATCGTTGAATTGATGAAATGTTGTATTTGCTGAGTGTACTTGACCAGCCGGAGAGTCGGTAAGGTGTAATCTGAAACAGTGTTGAATCACAAATAGCCTGAATTAAATAGTAAAATGGTGAACTTGGGCAATCGAAATAGTGCTGTTATTGGAATGGGTTTCAAGCCAGACACAATTTAAAAAGTAAATTTAAATAATTGAGTTATAAAATAACTGGCTATAAATCTTCAGTTCAATCTTCAGTAAAACCAAAGTTGTTTTTATGTAAATACATATTTTTCTATATGATTATATGATTGTTTTTATTCCCGGATTTAAAATCCGGACAGATTGCATTATCTCGATTGTTTTTAAAAAAGTGTAATAAAAAGTTCAACTTCGACCAAGGACAAGGATAAAAGAGTTCTGGAATATTCTTCAAATCATCTTTCAAATAATGTTTTTGTATCACTTTATATAAATAACTAAACGCTGATGATATGATTGATATATTAAAAATCTTGGTTAAACATTCCGTTAGCTCCGCATAAAGACATTTGAAAGCTGGTATATCATATTTTGCCACAAAACTAGTGACATCCGATGTCCAAGAATTAGTAATAATAGCTGCACAATTATTTAATTCTAACAGTGTTGAATCACAAATAGCAATCGTTGAATTGATGAAATGTGGTATTTGCTGAGTGTACTTGACCAGCCGGAGAGTCGGTAAGGTGTAATCTGAAACAGTGTTGAATCACAAATAGCAATCGTTGAATTGATGAAATGTTGTATTTGCTGAGTGTACTTGACCAGCCGGAGAGTCGGTAAGGTGTAATCTGAAACAGTGTTGAATCACAAATAGCAATCGTTGAATTGATGAAATGTTGTATTTGCTGAGTGTACTTGACCAGCCGGAGAGTCGGTAAGGTGTAATCTGAAACAGTGTTGAATCACAAATAGCAATCGTTGAATTGATGAAATGTGGTATTTGCTGAGTGTACTTGACCAGCCGGAGAGTCGGTAAGGTGTAATCTGAAACAGTGTTGAATCACAAATAGCAATCGTTGAATTGATGAAATGTTGTATTTGCTGAGTGTACTTGACCAGCCGGAGAGTCGGTAAGGTGTAATCTGAAACAGTGTTGAATCACAAATAGCAATCGTTGAATTGATGAAATGTGGTATTTGCTGAGTGTACTTGACCAGCCGGAGAGTCGGTAAGGTGTAATCTGAAACAGTGTTGAATCACAAATAGCAATCGTTGAATTGATGAAATGTTGTATTTGCTGAGTGTACTTGACCAGCCGGAGAGTCGGTAAGGTGTAATCTGAAACAGTGTTGAATCACAAATAGCAATCGTTGAATTGATGAAATGTTGTATTTGCTGAGTGTACTTGACCAGCCGGAGAGTCGGTAAGGTGTAATCTGAAACAGTGTTGAATCACAAATAGCCTGAATTAAATAGTAAAATGGTGAACTTGGGCAATCGAAATAGTGCTGTTATTGGAATGGGTTTCAAGCCAGACACAATTTAAAAAGTAAATTTAAATAATTGAGTTATAAAATAATTGTCTATAAATCTTCAGTTCAATCTTCAGTAAAACCAAAGTTGTTTTTATGTAAATACATATTTTTCTATATGATTATATGATTGTTTTTATTCCCGGATTTAAAATCCGGACAGATTGCATTATCTCGATTGTTTTTAAAAAAGTGTAATAAAAAGTTCAACTTCGACCAAGGACAAGGATAAAAGAGTTCTGGAATATTCTTCAAATCATCTTTCAAATAATGTTTTTGTATCACTTTATATAAATAACTAAACGCTGATGATATGATTGATATATTAAAAATCTTGGTTAAACATTCCGTTAGCTCCGCATAAAGACATTTGAAAGCTGGTATATCATATTTTGCCACAAAACTAGTGACATCCGATGTCCAAGAATTAGTAATAATAGCTGCACAATTATTTAATTCTAACAGTGTTGAATCACAAATAGCAATCGTTGAATTGATGAAATGTGGTATTTGCTGAGTGTACTTGACCAGCCGGAGAGTCGGTAAGGTGTAATCTGAAACAGTGTTGAATCACAAATAGCAATCGTTGAATTGATGAAATGTTGTATTTGCTGAGTGTACTTGACCAGCCGGAGAGTCGGTAAGGTGTAATCTGAAACAGTGTTGAATCACAAATAGCAATCGTTGAATTGATGAAATGTTGTATTTGCTGAGTGTACTTGACCAGCCGGAGAGTCGGTAAGGTGTAATCTGAAACAGTGTTGAATCACAAATAGCAATCGTTGAATTGATGAAATGTTGTATTTGCTGAGTGTACTTGACCAGCCGGAGAGTCGGTAAGGTGTAATCTGAAACAGTGTTGAATCACAAAATAGCAATCGTTGAATTGATGAAATGTTGTATTTGCTGAGTGTACTTGACCAGCCGGAGAGTCGGTAAGGTGTAATCTGAAACAGTGTTGAATCACAAATAGCCTGAATTAAATAGTAAAATGATGAACTTGGGCAATCGAAATAGTGCTGTTATTGGAATGGGTTTCAAGCCAGACACAATTTAAAAAGTAAATTTAAATAATTGAGTTATAAAATAACTGTCTATAAATCTTCAGTTCAATCTTCAGTAAAACCAAAGTTGTTTTTATGTAAATACATATTTTTCTATATGATTATATGATTGTTTTTATTCCCGGATTTAAAATCCGGACAGATTGCATTATCTCGATTGTTTTTAAAAAAGTGTAATAAAAAGTTCAACTTCGACCAAGGACAAGGATAAAAGAGTTCCGGAATATTCTTCAAATCATCTTTCAAATAATGTTTTTGTATCACTTTATATAAATAACTAAACGCTGATGATATGATTGATATATTAAAAATCTTGGTTAAACATTCCGTTAGCTCCGCATAAAGACATTTGAAAGCTGGTATATCATATTTTGCCACAAAACTAGTGACATCCGATGTCCAAGAATTAGTAATAATAGCTGCACAATTATTTAATTCTAACAGTGTTGAATCACAAATAGCAATCGTTGAATTGATGAAATGTGGTATTTGCTGAGTGTACTTGACCAGCCGGAGAGTCGGTAAGGTGTAATCTGAAACAGTGTTGAATCACAAATAGCAATCGTTGAATTGATGAAATGTTGTATTTGCTGAGTGTACTTGACCAGCCGGAGAGTCGGTAAGGTGTAATCTGAAACAGTGTTGAATCACAAATAGCAATCGTTGAATTGATGAAATGTGGTATTTGCTGAGTGTACTTGACCAGCCGGAGAGTCGGTAAGGTGTAATCTGAAACAGTGTTGAATCACAAATAGCAATCGTTGAATTGATGAAATGTTGTATTTGCTGAGTGTACTTGACCAGCCGGAGAGTCGGTAAGGTGTAATCTGAAACAGTGTTGAATCACAAATAGCAATCGTTGAATTGATGAAATGTTGTATTTGCTGAGTGTACTTGACCAGCCGGAGAGTCGGTAAGGTGTAATCTGAAACAGTGTTGAATCACAAAATAGCAATCGTTGAATTGATGAAATGTTGTATTTGCTGAGTGTACTTGACCAGCCGGAGAGTCGGTAAGGTGTAATCTGAAACAGTGTTGAATCACAAATAGCCTGAATTAAATAGTAAAATGATGAACTTGGGCAATCGAAATAGTGCTGTTATTGGAATGGGTTTCAAGCCAGACACAATTTAAAAAGTAAATTTAAATAATTGAGTTATAAAATAACTGTCTATAAATCTTCAGTTCAATCTTCAGTAAAACCAAAGTTGTTTTTATGTAAATACATATTTTTCTATATGATTATATGACTGTTTTTATTCCCGGATTTAAAATCCGGACAGATTGCATTATCTCGATTGTTTTTAAAAAAGTGTAATAAAAAGTTCAACTTCGACCAAGGACAAGGATAAAAGAGTTCTGGAATATTCTTCAAATCATCTTTCAAATAATGTTTTTGTATCACTTTATATAAATAACTAAACGCTGATGATATGATTGATATATTAAAAATCTTGGTTAAACATTCCGTTAGCTCCGCATAAAGACATTTGAAAGCTGGTATATCATATTTTGCCACAAAACTAGTGACATCCGATGTCCAAGAATTAGTAATAATAGCTGCACAATTATTTAATTCTAACAGTGTTGAATCACAAATAGCAATCGTTGAATTGATGAAATGTGGTATTTGCTGAGTGTACTTGACCAGCCGGAGAGTCGGTAAGGTGTAATCTGAAACAGTGTTGAATCACAAATAGCAATCGTTGAATTGATGAAATGTTGTATTTGCTGAGTGTACTTGACCAGCCGGAGAGTCGGTAAGGTGTAATCTGAAACAGTGTTGAATCACAAATAGGAATCGTTGAATTGATGAAATGTGGTATTTGCTGAGTGTACTTGACCAGCCGGAGAGTCGGTAAGGTGTAATCTGAAACAGTGTTGAATCACAAAATAGCGTTGGACAAGCCGGAAAATCTGAATTAAATAGTGAAATGGTGAAACGATGCGTACTATCGCCAGCTATAGCCAGGCGAAGGTCCCTGCCACTGGTGCTATGCCTGAGCACGCTCGTCAGCAATTGCCAAACGCTCGTACCTTCTGCACGTCTCCCAACAGTGTTGGTGGCTCGTCATCCGCTCCTCCATCAGCTTGGGCCAGATGGTGGTTCAGGTGACTGGTTGGGCTGCCTTATGCCAGCTATAGCCAGACAGGAGGTAGCTCACCCATTAGCACTCCACCCAGACTTGTCCGTCCATCCACATGGTGACCGTCAGCAATGGCCAGACGAATCGTCATGTGTCCAGACCAACTAGTCCGAGCTCCCACTGTTGTCCCTAACACACTCCTAATCCACTGCCGTTGACTCGCCATTCGGCTTTCCATCAGCAATGGCCAAGTGGAAATCCGATTGGTTAGTTGAGCTATCCCTCGTCAGCAAAGGCCAAACGAAAGGTAACTCAACCGATGTCAACTAGCTCATCCAACCTCAACTGTCCACCTGATGACCGTCAGCAATGGCCAAACGTCCCATCATGTGTCCAGATCACTTGAAATGAGCTCCTTATGCTTTCCACACGACTTACCTGAAACAGTGTTGAATCACAAATAGGACTCAACCCGTAATTTTGCTGCCTTTTATACAAATTTGTAAGCGACAAATAGCATTTCGCGTAAGCAAAATGCTATTTTGCACCACAAATTTTCCTATTACGAGTGGAAAGAAACATTTGAGGGAAGCAAAGTGCTATTTAGCACCACAAATTTTACTATTGCGAGTGGGAAGAAACATTTGACGAAAGCAAAGTGCTATTTAGCACCACAAATTTTACTATTGCGAGCGAAAGAAACATTTGGAGGAAGCAAACTGCTATTTTGTACCACAAATCAATTGTCTGACTCTATTAATAACTTGGTTAGTGGGGTTCAAATTTATAAATTAAATTTGGTCCTCACAGTGCCTACTCCTTTAACTTAGATGTTTGATTTTCTTCCAGGAAAAGTAGGCAGGAATTTTTCAATACAACCACTGATGCACAGCATATAGTCATAAACATACTACACAATTTCCTTTCCGGCCCTATTCGCACTTCTATCACTCCAGTTTCTGTAATAACCATTCAAGTCTCCAGCAAGGAATGTGGGTAAGTTGTTACTAATCTGTGTTGCTAGGTCCACCAGATAGGTTTTCACGTTTGGCGGCCTATAAACTGAGGTAAAAATGATATTACCCGTTGGACATTCTACCTCCACTAAAGTAGCTTCGAGTGCTTGTAGATTATCAATTCTGAGATGGTGTTTGATGTTTCTCCT
>NW_024032897.1:0-9037 GCF_002237135.1 Teleopsis dalmanni
ACGCTTTGTACTTTTGTTCCATCAATTCACGGTCTTCATCAATGTTATTCAAGAAATATAAAAGAATGTCGTCCTATCGTCCAAATCCAGCTTTTTTAAAGCAGTTCGATATCGTATGATTACTAACATTAGTATTCCAAACATTTGTTACAAGATTTATGCAATCCAAATGTGTATTATCCTGTTTTTTGTTTGCTGCGATAGTTACACTTCAAATTTTGAACTACTACCTGAGCAACCGGTTGCAATTTAGAGGTCATTTTCTGCGAAAAAAACGCCAATTCTATGCGTTTTATTTTTTTTTTTGCATTTCTTTTGTATGAGTGACAATTATCGATAAGCAATAAAATTATAAGCAATAAATGCAAGTAAAAATTGGTTATTTTATTTTAGAATCCATTTTTTCAAAGAGTTGAGCGGTCATCAATGACTTGGTTTTTGTTTCATAATCAAAGGGTGACCATTTAACATCACTAAAACATTAAAGTATCTTACTAGCTAGAAATTTTATCAGTACCCGTGCATGCTGTAAAATTATCATCACCAAGCCGTTTCGCAAAATCCTCTGCATTCTCTATTGATATAAGAATTCTCCAGATATGGGAATGTTTTGATTTCTAGCAGTTGTAAACCACTCGAGCTCTGCTTTGTTGACATTTTCCAGAAGAAGTACAAGACTTCAATGAAGCGATAATTCTTTATTTTTCAAAATACGTTGAAACTGAACTCGCCGGGATGTCATATTTCGCCGCTTTCGACATCATCATTAATTAGTTTAAATTTTTTTGAAAAAAGAAGCTTCCCCCAAAATGTGTTTATACTGAAAACAAAAATTCGATTTATTAAATGCACTTTCCCATATTCCTATTGGCTAGTAACAATATTTTTATTCGACTTATAGACAAATTCGAGTTAAAGAAGTTCGAGTTATGGAAATAGAATTGTATGTAATTTGCAACAGGAGCACTCTATTTATTTCGGGTTATAGAAAGTTCGAGTTATAGAAGTTTGAGTTATGGAAGTTTGACTATACTTACAATTTCATTTCACACCCTATTTCGTTTTTCTGATGTAATCCTTTTTTGTGGTTCCTCGAATTGAAATATATCCAATGCCATTTGGTACCCAATTTCTTTTTCTAATGTATTTATAAATTGTGGTACCGCGATTTCAAATATATCCAATGGTATTTCGGACCCAATTTCCTCTTTTTAAATAGTAAGAAATAATTATCTTAAAAAAGGCAAGATCGTTTTGCCACACAATGATGTTAACCCGATAGGATCATTAGGACTATGAGTTAAGGAATACTTTAATTTATAAATTTTTGTTTAAAATTTTCTTGTTTCTGTTGGTCTTTCAATAACCCAAGTTCCATTTAACTTTATTTGGAATATCAGTTTTAAAGCGTTCAGCACAACCAGTAGAATTTGAGAAATACAAAAACAAATATAATTTTGTATGTGAACGTTTGAATAAACAATTTCTGTTTGTTTAAATTTTTTAACTTAAAAAATAAATAAAATTTACATAACCACATTTGATTTTTATTACGTATTTGTTTTATATTTTTATATTTTTCATATTTTTTTTTTGCACTGTAAACAAACATTTCACGAGAAAAATTTCAAATTTTAATTACCTTTCAAGTCTTTCGCATCTGCATGCACGCAAAGGATTCTCGACTGCAAGGATACACAAACACAAAATAATTAACAGCAGCCCAGGTACATTTAGAGCGTAAAGCAGCCCATAAAACTCATTGAATATTCGAGTAAGTTTTTCTTTGGGATTTTTCTTTTTCTATTTGAGATTTCCCCCGAGGGCGAAAGTTCAAAAATTCTGGAAATTAATATGTCAAGCGAAAGAGTTACAATATTTAATATTTTGGCGCTGCCTAATTATGCGATGTGTTGTTGTTTGTTTAATTCCGCTGAGCGTTGTTGCTGTCGTTGTTGTTTGTGTTGTTGCTATTGTTGCTGTTGTTGCTGTTAACAATTAACATTTTTTAATGCAAGTCCTGATGAAATTTTCCTTACTCATTGGGGACATTTTTCGCCCGGCGGGCTAATATTAAATTAATGAAAATTATGTATTTTTGGCAAGTCATTAAATTATAAAAGTGAAAGGGTGAAAGGTTAATGTGCGTATTTAAAAATTATGAAAATGTCGCTATCATAGATAAAATAAACAAAAAAGTTCAACCATTAAAAGTAGCACTTACAATGCAGTCTACTTACACTTACAATGTTTAATACTTTATATACATTTATATAATTATAGTGTAAGGATATCCGTACAACGAAACAACATCAAAACATTAAAGGGTGATTTTCAACATAAACCAAAAGAGGTTATAAAATTTTTTAATAATACACACAAGTAAGTTAATTCATTAAACTGAACTAAATTAACTACAAATTAAATATTGAAACAACACAAAGCCTTAAGCTCACACATTCGCCACATAATTGAAGACACAATAAGCCACAAAATATGGTCTGGAAAATCACATACGACTAATGATGATTAGCAAGATAATTACTTAACAAAACTATTTAGAATTTCCTCTAGTAGGAAGAAATCTTTTTATGCAAAATTTTACAGACATTTAAAATCTCTAAACCACACACAAAATTCAAAAGTATTACAATGCCAAAATGCCACGGCTACACCTAGAGGCCATTAAATCTTAAGCAGTAGACACCGAACTTGCTAAACCCCAAGTTGAAGGCAACCAACAACCAAAAAGGAAATCGTCTAGAATTCAGTGGCACAAAGGCATGACACGCATTTTGAGTTTCACATTTGCTTTCAAATTCCTTAAGCAAACAGATTTGGTTATGTGCGGAACATCTCACGAAAATGTTCCTCATGATTTTTAAACTAACATACGAATGCGGTACACAATTTACAAATTGGTTTAAACACGCATGAAAAGGTCCTGAATCCCAGTTGAAATAGGAAACCTGTACAGTTATTGCTGCCATTTAACGTGAGTTTGAAACAACGATACAAAAGTGAATATAGACTTGATGGGATGGCGCCAAGGATATAATTATTTATATGTGTTTATCTCAAATAAGTTAAATATTATAAGTACATATATACTGAAAACAATATTTGTAAAGTATATATTTCCAAAAATTTTTTCTTGTTTTAAATTTAGAAGACCTCAAAAAATTTAACCAACAAATTTCTTCTCTGTTTAGTATAAGAAAATCTTTCAATTCAGGTAATATCGAAGACTTTTTTGAATTAAAAAAAAGTTTTGTGTTAAATTTTAATATTTTTTTACAACAACAAAAATTATTTTTATATTATCTTAATTAATTGAATTTTTGGCTGACCATGCAGCTGTTTAAAGTATTACCAAATACCAATCATCAGAGATCTTGGAATACATAATATATATATTCTTCAAATTAATTTCGATTTTTATAAATGCATATAGCACACAAGTACTGGACACACAAGTAAATATTTTCCGTTTCTAAGATATTCAGTGCCTTCTGAGAATACATAACTATAATGAGTAACTAACTATTAACTATTAAAAATTTTATAAATAACTCTCATTTATGCTTATTCGTGCTATCAGAACGGATCATTATTTGAGTACAAATGGACTTTGGACAAAGAACTGCCACTCCAACTTAACCTAACCCTTACATGGTTAAAGACAAATATAAAATCATATTTATATCGCTCCAATCGCTTGAAGCTCGTATCTAAATCTTATCATGCCTTTCTTACGTAAATACTTGCTTATAGTACTATATTTAATACTTTAACACTGTAAATTTCTTAGCAATATCATTTACATTTTATGTACAATAAATTTACAGCCTTTGATTAAAAAATTTGGAAATTCTCAGAAAATCACAGCTGGGCCTTAACCTTCTCAAGGAGAAGTTGTTGGTCTCTTTTCATCTATCGGCTGGTAGACGAATCACCCGTGACAATGAGGTCTTACTTGGCTTCTCGCGTTCCATAAAATTTCGCTACCAATATTATTATTAAGTATTATTATTAAGTAAGTTTTATGCTCACTTTGATAGAGAAATGTTAATGTCTGTTCCAATATCTACACCGTTGTAGAACTATAATTGTTCATGTATTCTAAAGCTGTATTCTAAATCTGAGAAGCTATATCTTTAAGTTCAGTATGTCTTTTTCCTAACTCACCTGATGGATATATTATAATAACATTATCATTTGAGTATGCAAATACCCCTAATAACTAATTTAATTTGTTCTCTTGGCTTCATTCCATCATCTCGTATAGTCTTTTTCTGCTATATATTGTAGAGTAAAGTTACAGTATATAGTGTTGTCTCACTTCTTCATGAATAATGTGTTTGATTCCAATATGTCTTCACATAGTTCAAATTTTGTAAATCAATATTAGCATACCTGTGCAAATACACTACTTAGCATATTAAATTAACTGATATAGGTACTCCTCTCGTCATAGGGTATAAAACTGCATACATTATACCTGAAAAACTCAATCGAGGTAGTGGTTTAATGATTCCAATGTGCTCAGGCTGGCTTTCAGTATTATCCAACATCACTAAAAGAATTAGCTATAATTTTGGTTTTAATGGTTTTATACGTCAATAATTCAACAAATAGAGAGATCACAGCATGTACTTATATTTTTATATACCATATATAGTAGGTATATGTGATATAGAGGATGTATAATTTTTTTTTATAAATGAAATAATTTTTATGATAATTTTTTTATTGAACGGGAGTGGCACTCAATCATACTGATTCCATTTCCTTAGCGATATAGTACAAGTATTTTGGGTTTCAAATGTTTAACATAGTCAGAATTAAAACTTTGACCATATTTAGCGCCCAAATTGAGATTGTGGGAGCATTTATTCTTCTTTTTATTTTATTAATTTCAATATCTATACTTATTCGGATATATCGAATTTTGATTACATAATTTGTATTTTGCTACTCTGTGCGTCGATAAATAATGAAAAAAATGGTAGTTTAGCTGCGTGCGGTATATTAATTGTCATTTTTAAAATCTAATCCAATTCACTTAAAGAAGAAGCTTTCTTGATAGCCAATCTACGAAATTATGCTCTCATGAATGGCAAAATGCCCAATTATGCTCAAAATCGGGCATTTTCCCGATTCATAACAAAACAGTTGTTACACCATTTATAGATCCAGTTCGGACAGACATAAATCTTTGATTTTTATTACTTTCTTACAGTTTATAAGACTGTAAACTCTTTACTAAGTGGTTGAATTGCATCTTCTACAATACAGATGGACACTTAATTATCTGTCAACCCTAGTTAATTTGTGGAAGTGAAGTCTAAATTCACTAAAATTCAGTTAATTCGTAAAAAACGAAAGTAACTCCAGATTAAATTCTTTGATACATAACTTCAGTTGGAATGATTAAGTATTTCTTCAACACATTCACCTTTTTCACCATTTGGGCTCTTATTCAACAGAAGGTGTTAATATTCAATTAATTTTTGAATTCTCTTATTTAATAGTTATTCTGACCAATGGAATAATATTTACATTTAAATTTATTACTCCATAGAAAATTAACGAAGCTTTGAAACGTATTGCTAATTTTAACAAATATTGTTTTTTTTATCATTTATTCAACTTTTTAATCAAAGTATGTATCATATTTTACTAAGTCAAATAATTGAAATAGAAATTTATAATTTCAAAACAACTTCAAAGTGATTTTACTTCTATTTGTATACGAATAATAATGAACCTGAGTGTAATTCTGTACAAGGACATATTTGTATAAAATGTAACACACTAAATGTTTCCCTAAGCGACAATTACCGGAAATTACGTAAATGTTTGTCAACTTACAAATGACACCACAGGATGTGGTGCTGCTGTAAAGCATAAACAGTCAAACCGCATTAAGACAGCCAAAAGTGCTCTTAACATATTCATGAAACGGTTGACATTTACTTTTACGACACGAAAGATTAAAAAGACAAAAGTGCTTTGTTCAATTGTTTAAACTCCATAACATCCGTATTGTACATATTTTAAACTCATCGTAGATGCCAAGATGCAAGTACAAATTTCAAAGGATACTCAAAGCATAAAATTCTAATGAAATTTTCTTCCTTTCATACATTTAAAAGAATTTTTCATGCTTTCGAATGAGAGCGCATATCATCCGCAAAGACCTACTAGTGGTCTTTTTATGTTTGTTTCGGTTTTGTGTGATTTTTATTTATGCTTTCAGTTACTTTGTTGAGCTTATTATCAGAACAAAAACTAGGGCTAAAAGATACATATAAATGTATAAAAAAACAAAGAAAAAACTCATAAAAAACTTATCAATAACGATGAAATAAAACTCCACAATTTTAAATGTAAAACAGAATACTTATTTAAAATATTTTTTCAAGAACCTTCTCTCTTATAGTTTATAATCAAGCATTATTTATAGTAAATAGGAATAGAATATTGAATTAATTTAATAGCATAGCATTTTTAAGTCTGAATCATATTTTTGTGTTCGCAATAATCTGTCTATCAGTCATTTGTCAACCATTGCCTAAATAGTTTTCTTCTTCCATGACAATCCAGTTAATTAAATGTCAGTTGCAAGTAGGACTCGACTTATTATAAATCACTGTCCAATTTTCGAATGAGACAATGACGCTTAAATAACAGAAATGCTGTGTCACAAACTCATCACGTTTTCAAAATCCTTGCCAAATACTTACACACTCCATATTAGCCCACATCAACTAAGCACTACATTTTCAAAATGAAACCAAAATTATTTTACTTAATGTTTTGCACTTATTTCGCTTCACTGAACCGAAATTGCAAAGTCACATAGTTTGACACCCCCGGGGCACCAAGGAAACACAAGACAATACGAAGACAATACGAAGCAGATAAGTACAATATTTACAAGGGGAGCAGAACCAGTCAACTTATCTGCAAAATATCCTTCCCATTGTACATTCCAAGACAAGCTCCTTAAGTTTGCTTCTGTGTGTTTCAGAAATTCCTTTGATATCATGAAAAAGTTTACAAAAAGTTTTTCGCAATAATTTTTTGCAGAGAAATTCCTTACCTTCCGATGGCATTGACTTTTAACACATGACATAGGACATGATCCTTCACAATATGCCATGTTCACTTCCCTGCAACCATTGCGGGGAAATATCTAGGCCTATAGCTTTTGCGTCTCAATGGTTTGGTAGTGGGAATGTTTTTCTTGATTTTCAAGTTTATTGATAATGACCACAAAGTATTAGTAGTGATGTTTCACATATTATACAACGGCAAACTTTATAATTGTTGAGTTAACCACTGTTAACAAGTTTTCTTTTTTCTTGAAAGATTTAGGGCGGAGATTTTTTTAATAAAAAATTTTCATCTATAATATATTGATTTGTTTTAAATTTTGGCGTAGTAAAACTCTAAATGTGACCAATTTAAAATATTTAAAATATGATAAATATTATAATTTTATTATATATCAAATTAATTTTGCTTACTAATATATTGCAACAATGAGAATAATTTTTTTTCAAATGCAATAAGTTTTAAGTATTTGTATTTCAAAGTCTATGTCTTTTTAAATAGATGATTACTGTTCATCAAATATAATATGCAGAAAGTATGTATACATATATAATGTTAGAGATATACATCTATTCAAACAAACAACTTAAATAACTTTTGCTATTCACACTGATTAACAAACGCCTTTCATACCAGAAATGTAAATTTATGTATTTGTATTAAAATAGATCCTATCTTAAACATTTTTGGAAAAGATACTTATTTTGATAATTTTTTTTGATTTGATAGTTTTTTAATCATACCTCAAGATCAAGATTTATATCATTACCTTAATTGCCTCAAATATTTGTTTTTATCAATTTGTTAATCTATACACATTTAAACAAACACACAGAAAATATATACATATAAGACTTATTTTAAGTTATCGGAAGTACAGAACCCTCTTTTAATAACCCAAGGCAGTATAAAAGTCAAAAAATTATTCGACAAACCGTATCAAAAAGTATAAAAGTCATAATTGGAAAAATACATTATGCAGTATAGAGAAAAATGGTGAGTGGGTCCATATTATCGCAGTCATCAGGTCAATGGATACATGGCCAATCTATTCCAAATGCAGAACCTCTGACTTAATACACAGAAGCAAATCAGAGATATCTAGGTTAATATCTATCTTTACAGAGCACTGGATCATAGGACGGCATGGGCTAGACTTGGCCTACCATGTAGTATCTCCTGCAACGCATGTCTACCAACTTTCGAAGAAAAGACACTAGAACACCTGTTGTGTCCAGAACTGGGCTTAGATTTTTGGGTGCCTCCTTCTTTAACACACTCAGCGATATCTCCAGAATTAGCAATGGCCAGACTCTCGTCTTTATATATGCTTCTGGCTGGTTCTAGTTTGACCTTTTACCCACTATAACGAGGAGTTGTAGATCAAAACGACTTTCTTAGCTAATTGAGGAGGATTCGTTCCACCCTTCACTTTAACTACCTTAGTAACTAACCATGGACAATATTTCCGAAAAAAAACTTGACGAATTAATATCGAAAAACACAATTTTGATAATAATTAAGAGAAATTATTAATATATAATATTTACTAAAGAAATTCAAAAGAAATATTCTGTATTTCCATTATTGTATTGAATTAAGCTTATTGGTTAATTACACTCAACTATTGTTGCACAGAAAGATAACTTAATTTAAGTTATTTAACTCAAATTTTTATTTAAATAAATATTTCGATTTTCATCTAAAGTCATCCTCAGGACACGAAGACCGATCATTTTTATGGACTCCATTTTTCACATTAATGCAATTTTTATGAATTTTACATAATTTTTGCTTTGAAAAATGAAATATACTCAACAACAAATAAATTTAATAAATTTTTAGTTTCGTCAAAATTTTGTCTAAAATTTCAATCAATTATGATGGAAGTGTTTTTCTATATGAAATGATATAT